>NW_015116012.1:0-23448 GCF_001443285.1 Poecilia latipinna
AAAGGAAAGCGGAAGCCCCCCCCCTTGGAGCCGGACATAAACCCCCGGGGAAAAAAATGTTTGTGATTTTTTTTTTTTTTTTTTTTTTTTAAACCCATTCAAGGCGACTCTAATGGAGACTTACCCGCAGACGCCTCCTCTGCAGAACCTGGTTCAAAGAAGGTCACTTTGCGCCCATCACACGACTTTTTCACTGGCGTCTGAATGAAAAAATATCAAGTCACATACATATGTTTTACTGGGATTTATAACATTAAATTGCACATATCATTTTAGAGCCATGGGAGTTAAAAATGTTAAAAACGTAAATATATATATATATATAAATCCACCTGGTTTCAAATAACGGAGGTTATTTTCCAACACTCTTCTAACAAAGAGCAAAGAGCCTTTTGGAGACGTGCCCCTGTAAAAGGGAGAGCCGCCTAAAGCAACAGAACAAAACTACTCATTGTTTTGATATAAAACATCAAATATGCCAATGAGTGAAAAGGATGGATTACCCGTCATCCACCAAAAATAAAGTTTCCGTTCAAAACCCTTTTCGTTCAGCGATACCAAACAATCAGGAGCCTTTGCTTTTAGGAAAGAACCTTCCCCCAAAGCTGAGGGATGAGGAAACGTTACAGATCACGTCATGGCGATGAGGGAAAGCTCTACTGGCGTGGATTCAGCAGCCATCATCCCAGAGATAACCACAGGCAACTCAGAAAATGTGCTCCACGAGCCCAACTTATTTCTGGAGCTCTCTGTCACTACGAAATATCTGCCAACAGTCACGGATTGCGTAGTTCAATTTCAGAAGGCGAGTTCCACAGTTAAGTTACATTTACTTTAGGCCGTTATAATCACTGTTTTTTGTAGGTGGTCAATGAACAAGCCTAGGTTTTTGTAGGTGATGTCATCCCTTTGGGCAAGTTCTGAGCTGCATTGGCCTTGATTTCTATCCGTTTCAAACATTTTCCACTTGGGACACTAATAAAAACTAATTCGACAAAAGAAAAGGAGATGTTGTAAAAGCTGTGCTGCGTTTCCTTTAAAATGAATACATTCATGAAACTTTTTTTTTTTTCTTTTTGAAAACTGAGCAGTACCTTTTCATCAGATTTGAGTGCTGGTTTGGGAGGTTGAGGCTGAGGCACTTTATATCCCAACAGTTCCAGCATTTTCTCAGCTGCATTCCTCTTGGCCACCTTCTTGCTCGGCCCCAGCCCCTCTGCCGTCTGGCCGCACACGGTCACCTGCAACAGACGGTGGAAATCACCAAAAGTCCCACAGAGAACGAACAAGCAAAGAAGAAGCGCAAACAGAAGCGCGGCTGCCGGCATGCCTCAGACTGCAGATGATTCACCTGCATGACGAACTCCCTGCGCCGCGGCAGACCTCTTTCTGTCACCATGCTGTACTCCGGCTCCTTCTCCTTCTTGGCCTGCTGGATCTGAGCCAAGCGGCTGATGGGATTCATCCCCTGGCCATACTCGGGGCTGGTCTGCAGCTGTTGACACGATGGATAAATCGTTACCTTATGAGCAGCCTTTAGGCCTCTTCTGACTAATCCCAACCAGAGTTAAAAGTTGCATCACCTTGATTATAGATTTTGTTTTCTTTTTGATGCGTGGCAGCTTCTTCTCCACGCTGGGTATGTGAGGGAGCCTCTTTAACTCCACCAGCACTGCGGCGGCTGCCAGCTTCTTGGCAATCTTTTTGCTTTTGCCCTCACCCTCTCCCACGAACTCCCCGACTACAACGCGCACTACAAAACTCTTCATGTGTGGAGGCCCTTCTTCCTTTAAAATCTGTGTGGGGGGGGGGAAAAACAGCAATCTCCCATGTAACAATATATATTTGACACACAATCCCTTCTTATTCCTACGTAGCTGGATCTTCGAGAACAGCAAATCCATTCGAACCTCAAAGTTGACGGGTAGGTTCCTTTTCAGAGCAATTTCAAACACTTGACTTATTTCTGATTTGTTCAAGTTCTCCTCCTCCTCGGGCTCTCCGTTCATCTGTCAAAAACAACATTAAAAATAGAAAAGTTGTGAGTCTCCATCTAGCACCGCATAAAAGCCTTTTCATGCTGAGCTGCTCTACTTTTCTCACCACTGGCGACTGCTGCAGCATTGGCTCCTTCTGCAGCACTTTCAAGGCTTTGGCAGCGGCGTCGTGTTTGGCCTGCTGCCGCGTCCGTCCCTTCCCAGTGAACTGCTGGCTCCCGACGGAAAGCTCCATGTGGTAAATTATTGGTCCCACTGGAGGAAATGGATAGTAGTACCTGGACACAATGAGAGAGTTTACAACCAACTGCAGATGACAATTATGGAAACATTTTATTGATTTTTTTTTTTTTTTTTTCCCCTGGGATGTAAACTCACTGTTGCATAGAGCGCTGGTAAGGTCCTGGAGCGCGGACACTGTAGTTGTAGCTTGGTGGTCGCATACCCGGGTATGGGTCAATGGGTTTAAAGTTGGGTTTTTTACCAAGCTTCAAACAAAGTGCATTCAACTCCATGGTGTGTGTGCTGCCATCTACTGTAAGGCAAAGAGCAGAAAACTCCTTTAAGATAAAATCCATGTGTCCATTTTCCTCTATGAAAATGATTGCTCAGATTGGGCCGGAGCAGGTTTGAGCGGCCCACCTGGGTTCCTGCCGGTGTTGCGGGGCGTCCTCGCTGTGGGTTTGGGAAGCGTAGTCTCGGCGAGGGCAGATGCAGCAGCCGAATGCTGGGCTTTCTTGATGCTGGTTCCTTCGGCCTCCCAGTACTGATCTCCCAGTGTGAGCCTCACCGAGAAAATCTGAAGGGAAAATTGCTTCATTAGAATAAAAAGGCACAAAACAAGTCGGAGAACTGAATTCTGTTATGAGACGTGTACCTTGGAGTGAGCTGGTCCTTGCTCAGAAAGAAGCTTGTACTCGGGCTGGATCTTGTTGAAACGGGCTAACTCATTCACCAAACACATGGGGGTCTTCTCTTTAGGGTTTGCCATGTTGTAAACTAGAAGAAAACAAAATAAATCACTCACAACCAACCACCTAACACGGTCCTAAACACTTAAAAGGTCCCTTTGTTGAAATATTTCAATTCAGGAGATCTGAGTACATAAAGGGTTATTTGTTTCAAGAGTTTAACGTTAACTTTGATGATCATGGCTTAAACCCAACAAAAACCAAAATTAGTTCTGTAAAAATTTTGAATATTGCACAAGACAAAACAAAATGCTTTTTATGGTCACCTCCATAAAAAACTGCAACAATAAAAGGAGCCCCAGTCGAGAAGTGAGCATTTACCATGCAGTGTATATTCATGTTATTGGCCTCATCTAATGTCCTAATTAAATGAGAAACTGAATTTTCATTCACAAAAAAAATAGTGAAATATATCACTATGTTTAATTTTTTCAAGTGAAATGGTAAAACAATGCATTGTCAAAGATTTTTTTTTTTTTTTCATTTATTGACATGCATCAGCATCCTTCAGGAGACTAAAATATATTTTAAGGCAAGCAAACCTGTGGCGGTGTTATAGGGAGTGGCGGAGCCAGCGGGCAGAGCAGAGCTTCTGATTGGCTGGCTGGCGCTCTCTGATGGAAGGGCGCCTGTAGCGCACGGGATGCTGTAGCCAGGCTGCGGCTGCCCCAGCTGCAGCGGGGCAGAGGCAGCAGGAATGGCGCTAGGCGGACACTGAAACTGGAGCTGAGACATTCTTTTGCTCTGATGCTGAAGTCAAGACGAGAAATCTGCAGAGTGGGAAATAATACAACATCTTCCAGGAAAAAAAAATAAAAAAATAAAAATAGTAGCACCGCATTCAGAGCACTTCAAATCACGCCAAAGGTGTTTCAACAGGCTGAGATAAGGACTTTTTACAGGCCAATCAAGTTCATTTACAAACTCTTTTAAGTTGTTTCTAAAAACAAACTAAAACAAATAATCATCCGTTTATGAAGCATCATACTTTGCAAAATGCAGGATGAAATGGTCGGTTCTCTTAGCAACCCAGACAAGATCCTCTACAGACCAGTGGATGTGTGCATCCCTGCACCTGATGCTTTGCACTACGATCAATCTACTTCTTGATTTTTTCTGAAATCAATAAGGTCAAGTTTTGACTGCGATTGGTTGACACACAAAATAAGAGAAAAAAAGAAAGCAAATACACTCCTAGTAATCAGCTGATAGACATTAACCAAGCATATAATGAAATCGTGATAAAAAACCCCCGCATAATTAAAATTCATTGCCACGCAGCATCAGCTCTATTTTACGGAAAATATCTCTCCTTTGTCAGTCTTTCCTGTTGAAGACACTCTTAGGCTCTCTAAAAGTTCTTTCTACTGCTAACATTTTGTCACATTAAGAGCTATGGTTAGGCCTATGGCGGTTTGTGAATGACTTTACTGAGGTACAATTATAAGAAAATCTTAAAAATTCCAGAAATTCTAAGTATTAGGAGCTACATTTAGTCCAAGGACTCTTTGAGAATACAGGCCCAGGACTCATAGGTGTCAAACTCCAGTCGTCAAAGAGTCAGTGTCCTGCAACCTTTAGATGAGCTTCTCCTTCAACACGCCTGATTGAAATAATAAGATTCATTAGGAGGATTCTGGAGAACTTGACTGCATGTTGAGTAGGTAATATTAGGCATTTGACTCAGATGTGTTCAACTAAGGACATCTCAAAGTTACAGGGACCAGAGTTTGACACCCCTCACCTGTGATTGACTCTATACACTTGTGACCACGATAGTGGCTGAAACACCTGAATTCAGTTACCTGTACAGCTGACCCAGTACTTCTGGATACTATTGCAATGAGGCGGTTGATGGATTACAGTCCTACAGTTTCTAAAATTGTTTAAATTCTGCATTAATCTAAATTACCCAATGAATAAATGCTGCAGTAGATGACATGCACCTTTTGTAGAGGTGAAAGCTCTCCTCCTGCCTTAATGATGAAAAATCTGAGCAAAGAGACTTATAAGCTTTTTACTGCTTAACTGGATTTCATCAGTCTTTCCTCCAGACATTAATTTTCTTTTGTCACGCATCTTGTGCGTGCTCTGGCGCTTCTACGCGGTCTAAAAATGTATATTTGGGCGTTAAAACTCCGATTTCAGTCACATTTTAAGCGCTAATTCACAAATGTCAGTCTGTCGAACCTTACCTGAAATTACCCGACTTGCAGATGAAATGTCACCTTAATTGTTTCTGTTCCTATGAGATTAACCTGTATGCTAGCCAGTTAGCTGACGCATACAGGGACGCAAAGCACTTGCAGAAACATAATAAAGGTCAACTACATTATTTTGAGCGATTATGCAACCTGTCTTTAGAAAATACTACTGTCAGCTAAAAACATATTTAAGTTCCCAAAATAAATCAGGCCGCCGGTTTGCTACTAAAACAATGTTAGCAAAGCAGCTTTCTCGCTGCAAAGCCACCACCGATTTAATTTTCGCAGAATCAAAAGCCATCATCTCCAAAAGATAGTGTAGATGTGACGACAAACCCGTAATAGATGAGCACAAAGCTTGACATTTCTCTACTAATCAGGTCTGATGTTTAATTTACCGGCGACTCCTATAGCAGTGAATCAAAGCCGCTAGCTATGTGGCTAATGCCGACAACTCTGAGCAGAAAATCAACCTCACCTAGTCGCTCCTTGTCTTCAGATTTTAAATCAGTCCATACGAACTGATGACTTAAAGTGACTTGTTTTTTTTCTTGGTTCCAGTTTCTAGCCTCGGTGTGTTATTTTATTGTCAAAATGCGGGCGGCTAAGAGGAGAACATTGGGAGGACAGGGCAAACACTAAAGAGAATGGCACAGACTTAATTCTCTCCAGGATATGACAACATCAGACAGGAAGTACTTCAAATAGAATCCAAAATAATTTAGAAACGCATTAAAAATAGACCTACAGCAGGTAGAAGGAGATCATAATTTTATTTTGGTTGCACAAGTACTTCAAAAAAAGAAAAACTTAAAATAAAATTATAGGCTTAGCGTCACTATTATTCCAAATTGTATTAAAAAACACACACTATGAAGTCCATTTTTTTAAGCTGATAAATATAAAAGTGGTCATTACTCACTATAAAATATTGCTTCTATGGTCTAGCAGTTTAAGAACATGAGGATAAAGAGTCGTTACTGAGGTGAGTGGTTCTATGTGGGAGGTTACAGGTTGTATGCCTGACAGATATTCAGAGAATCTCTCAACATTAGGTCACGCAAACGCCACAATGCGTCCACCATGGTTGTGTGAGCTCCTTTGCTCTTCAGCCAGTGTGCAGGAAGCCGACTCTCCTGCTCTTTGGTCAGGTGGGCATCACGTCTTTGAGCTGTAAAGGAAAGAATTTACCGATTTAAACAATGGTTTGCAAATATATTCAAACTGCCTGAAGTTCTCCACATTTTGCGTTACCACAACAGCCTTCAAGTCGTTTTTCACTGAGATTTTATGTCAGAGGCCAACACAAAGAAGTATACATTCCAAGCTTTGAAAATCCCATGGAGCACTGTACACCAATCATGTGGATATACAAAGAGAATGGCGCAATCACAAATAAGAAGGGAAATGTGTTCTGGTCAGATGAGACTAAAGCTTCACTTTCTGGCTTACATGCAGGTGCTAGGTTTCATAGAAAACCAAGAACTTGAATACATCATTCCTACAACCCCATATGGTGATGGGAGAGGAAAGGTGTTCATAGTTGATGGAAAATTGGATGCAGATATGTACAAGGCATATCTCGAAGAAAACCTTTTTGAAGCCACCAAATATTTGAGACCATGGGAGAGATTCACATTTTACTAGGACAATGACTTAACATACAACCGTTTTATTCTCTATATGAGCAAGGCTTATAGAAACAGACTCCAAAAGATTTGCAGCTGGTACTTGAGTTAAGTGGTTTCCACAATACTAACATAGGGGGCCTGAATACAGATGTACACCTCAATTTTCAGATTTTTATGAGGGGAAAAAACTGAAAACCTTGTATCTATCTCCTTCCATCTAAGGATTACGCACAACTTTATTTTTAAATTTGTGGTTGCAGTCCAATAAAATGTGGAAAAAAATCAAGGGGTATGAAACATCTGAAAACTAAACAAGCAAAACCACATACACATGTTTATTGAAGTGTGTAAAAACATGAAAATGACATATTTTAAGTTTTGTTGATCCAGAAAAAAAATACTAAAAATGTAGATCTTGCAACTTAATTCATAGAATTTACACAAACAAACAGATACAAGCCTAAAGGGAGCAGAAAGAAGCACCTTTCAGCATTTGATCCCACTTGCTGACAGTGTTTGACTCAGAATTTAATCCCTCTATGTACTTCAGGTAGGCCTCTGAGTGGAGCACCCTCTGTGTTTTTGGTGGTGGTGCCACAAACATCGGAGTAGTCGGCTGCAAATGAGACGGCTGGCCCTGTCCTGGATATGGAGGAGGAGCATGCTGTCCAGGACTGAACATGCCAGGCTTGAAAGAAATAGAAAATAAATCAAAGCTGAACGTTAATCCCAACATTGTTGGATCACTACGATAACCGCTTTCTCCATTTAAGTGCAGCTAATGAGGAATCAATATGACCATAAACACACTAAATATGATTATTTACTTAAAAAAAAAAAAAAAAAACACTCACCTGTTGAATGAAGTTGCTTTGCCCAGGACTTCCTGCCATGCCATTGATACCAGCTCCCATCATACCTAATTTAAGACATAACTTGCATTAGGTTTAAGAAGACCCCTGAGTCGGTTCTTATTGCTGGATTTCCTTTACATTAGGACTTACAACAACTTCTACAATTGTTAGTCTATCAATATCAGTTAAATGTTAGTTATCTGGTATCAGCTCTATCATGCAATATGTGTATGAATATGAATGTTGTACATTAGGTGTGTTAAGTGAGTGAATGTAGGCTGTTTGAGAGCGGGCAGCTTTCTCAGCTCCGTGTGTAGCTCAGGCTTTGCAGCCTGTGGACCAGGTAAACCCCTCCAGCAGGAGAGACACCACCGCATGTGACTGAGCAGGTGTGGCTAGGACAGTCGGGCCCTTACCCTGATGTGGCATGCTCGGATACCCTGGCATGCCTTGGTGGAGATGGTGAGGAAGCAGGTTAGGACCCCCTGCGGGGTGAGGTGGCATTGGGGCCACACTC
Source organism: Poecilia latipinna (assembly GCF_001443285.1). Lineage (NCBI taxonomy): Eukaryota > Metazoa > Chordata > Actinopteri > Cyprinodontiformes > Poeciliidae > Poecilia > Poecilia latipinna. Next base: position 8,175 of record NW_015116012.1, read on the forward strand.
AGCAAACCCTCGTGGGGGCCCTGCATGGGCATGTAAGGTGGGCCGTAAGCTCCCATCATGCCTTTGGGAAGAAGGCGAGGAGAGCACAACACATTCATGCATAAGTTACATGCAGCTGACTCTAAAACAACATGCACTACTGCTACTACACACATTTGCCCTTTTCACACATGCACCTTCAGAACATTTGTTTATGTTTCAGTCAAGTTTCCTCCCTATTTAAGAATTACACTGGATGGGAAGTGTGGCAGTTTATTGTCCCCCCACCCCGAAAAAAAAATATGCTGAGCACTTCAGTTTATATGCAAGCATCATGGATGAATTCTATGAAGGTAAAAAGGCAATGAAGACAGATTTTGCCAAGTTTTCAATAGTGACATTAAGCCTGTCTCCACTTGCACAATGTGAAAAGAAACTCTGGGCAGTTGTGTAGTCTAAAGAAAAACTGATTAGTGAGGCTAATCACAACAAAAGACTTTAATTTACCAGGCAGCATAATGCTTAGCATTAACAGAACAAAAGCATGTGTAGCAATACTACGATCTGCTGTCACTGCAGTTTGTCTGATTTAGCAACGTTATCACTTCGTAGCCATCGTGAATGTACGACGTAATCAGAGCTAAAGGCGGTCAAACAAAAATAATGGTGTGTGTAATCTTTCCTGGACAGGCAGTGTAGCTTAAGCAGGGAGTAAAAAGCCATAACACTGATATGACCTTAGGAATCATTTGTGAGCATAAAGTTCCTTCATTTAACCCAAACTGATCATTTCAAGTAGACTGAAAAATGTTCTGTCTCTCGTTGGGTCAGCATTTGCAAAAAAACAAAAAAAAAAAACAAAAAAAAAACATGCATACATGCATGAATGAGGAATAAGGAAAAGCTTTGTGTGAACTATTAGAAAATAAAATTACACCTAATTGGCAAAAACTGGTAATGCTGAAGATGCAGTGTGTGAAAGGGGCTGACAATGCACATGTTTGAAAATGAATGAATGTTAAAACAAAAAAAAAAAACTGTATATTAAATGGAAAACTTAATAACAAAACATTCCTGGTTAAAAAGTCAATCATGCAATCACTGTCATGCAAAATCACACATAAAACTGGAGATGATGACAATATAAAATATGTAACAGAAGCAAAAGAAGAAATGAAATGCTTCCAGAATGTGGATTTATGTCAAAACAGGCCTAAAATGTTAAAGGAAGGTCAAGGTTTTCAAACAGTCCAGCCTCATTTTCCTGCTGCCTTTTTGTCAAACACTCGTGCTGTCTCTGAGAGGGGTTACCTGACACAGGTGTCATGGACTGGTTTATCATTCCCATAGTGCTAGGCGAAGGCACCACCCCCATCAGTGCCCCTACAGGGGTACCTGCTCTAGGGGAACCTTGCTTGAAGGGCCTGTCACGTTCCTGTTGCTCCACTATCCTAGCAGCACGCTCTGAAACATAAAAACAGTTTCTCGGTTGACGTGTGCTAACGCACTGACCCTGATCCGGCTCTCAGGTCCTAATGATTCACCTTCATATTCAGCTTTCTTAGAAGCTTCAAGGTTTCTCCACTCCGTGCCAACAAGACGACTCAGCTCCCCGAAAGAGTAATCGGGGTGTCGAGCTTTGATGATTGCTCGCACTTCACTGCTGAACAGAATGTAGCCACTCATGTTGATCTTTCTCTTGGCTCCTTCCTTCTTTGCCAAGCCTTTTACCTTGGGAGTTGCCTTAATAATAAATGAAAAAACAAAAGGCTCCATTGTAACATCAGCAGTAAGAAGTTGAAGCTTCTGATTGTAAAATAAAATGTAGTTTTGTTAGGGTTAGGGTCTTTAGAAGTGTATGAATACCTGAGGTGTGTAGGACAAAATGTCCATGTCACTTGTAAGAGAGGATTGCATCTGAGGCATAGAGGGCGTCGTTGGAGCGTCTTCATCCTCATCCATGTCATCCATGTCATCATCTCCATCTTCCATGTCAGCCAGCTTCACCTCAAGCTCATCTATTTTTTTGTCCAAGAAGGGTGAAGCCTCCTTTTGCGGCACTATCAGCTTCCTGTAAAAGATATCAAAACAAACGAAAGGTGAAACAAATGGGAACAAATTGGCTCCATTAGGAAATCAAATAATATGACTTGGTTCCCAAACCTGAAATAATAGACCTCATCCTCCACCACTTTGGAGGTGTACGAGAACCGTTTCAAACCCTTGAATTTTTTCATTGTCTTCTCTGTCTCAATGTAACGGCTCTCACACAGTAGGATGTCTTCCTCTGCAAACTCAGTGGGTCTGTTGGACAGGTAGTCCTTAAAAGAGGACACCATGCATTTACCTGACAGAGAGAAAGAAATATTGTTATTGAATTATACTAACACTCAAATGTAAGCTTTATCACCACTGTTCTGGGGATCACATATACTACAATGTGAAGAAAATACGCGAGGGGGAAAAGGGGACTGCCTCTAAGACATTAGGTGTGTAATCAGTCAATTAGCTTCTTAATCTAAGCAAGTGGCTGGGGAATCAGGATACTAATGGTCTGAATGATTGCACATAAATTACTGAACTAAAGTTTCAGAAAGAGTTTTTTTTAAAAGAAAGTACCCATGACACAAGACATGGGCAGGGTCTCCTCCCGATGACTCAGAAACACTTCTCTCTTGTAGAACATTTTTGTGGGCTCATGCTCCGTTTCCTCTGGATGAATAAAGATGGGTCCAAAGAGAAAGGTAGTTCCATTCTGTACCCACAGCTTTTCTAACCTGCAGAGTCAAAAAATATAATCAATCAATAACTACATCATCTTTAAACAGGATCAGCCTTAATTAAAACATTATTTCCTTAACAACTGCTTGAATGGTGAACTTTCACCCACCTGGCAACCCGAGGTTTTGACAAACCATGTGATTGGATGTAAACAAAGTCACCCACTTTAAACCACACGTTGTTGAAGCGTAACTGCTCATAGTACTGGCAGCCTGGTTCAGTTCCACTCATCTCCATAGGGACGTCTTCTCTCTCCTAAGTTAATTCATGAATGTACACAGAAGAGATGTTTATACTTTCATAATGTTTTGTACACAGAAATGACAACTCCTTAGTCACCCTGTCCCATGTCAGGAAGTGGGGAGCTACCTTAGGAGTTAATTAATCCTCTGTAGGACATGGAAAATAATAAATGTTTTTGCTGGGTAACAATACATGAGGGAAATCAATTTTCCTTTTTCTCATTACTTCAACTACAAGATTACACTTTAAAGTGAGATTCCCTGCAGAGCAAGTACTCCAGTTTCATAATTCTGAGGTACACTAATAAACAGTTGTTCTTTAAAGTTTACAAAAAAAACAAAAAAATCTAATTTTGCTATTGTAAATAAATGTATGCAAAATCTTTAAACCTTAATTTCCAGTATTTAATTCAGGAAAACATGACATCGTCTGACCTTTTCAATAAAATTGCCATGGCCAGTGTATGACATTGCCATTTTTTCCAGGTCAGGTTTGGCAAACATTGACGCTACACGAACAACAGGAAGAGGAACTTCTCGGGGTACGAGTTTCACAAAACTCTCCGGCATGGCCCAAACTTTAATCTTCTTGAAGGACTTGGTTCTGGCAGCATAACGTGATTCGCACACATACACATCCTCTGGTTTAAAGCCCTCAGGCTGCATCTTGAAATAATCCTACACAAAGCAGAAGGTTGCTAATAAATACATTTGATAATTGAATAAAAAAAATCTGGTTTTCATTGATATTTTCATTTTAGAGCAGTCTTACCTTCACAAAAATGACCATGCATTTGTCAAGAACTTTACTAATGGAAACCTTGTTGTAGTAGTCACTCTTGAAGACCTCTTTTTCCAGAAACTTGCGTGTGGCCAAATGAAAAGTTTCACTAGGCCTGTAAAACCAGCAGCCGTAGAGCCATTTCCCACCTTCCGACACAAAAGTAAAGAAAGAGTAAAACACAGAGTTTTTCAAAACCCTTGTTCAGTAGACTGAAACAAGGGTATCAATGGTTTATTTCCCGAGAGCAGATTAAGTGGTAAAAAGTAGAATTTTTACCTGTTTCATCTTCCCACAAACGTTCGATGCAGACAACATGAGGCTTCAGGTTTGGTTCTGATGGTTCCACATAAACAAACTCGCCCACATGGTAAGTTCTGTTCTCAAAGCTACATTCCTCACTGTAAACAATCTTTGATTCTGATTCAGACTGCCATGCCCCTTTCTGCAAGTCTTCTGCTTTCTTCGCCTCTGTAAGTGAGACCCAAAAAAATGAGTTAAAGGGGCGGAAAAAAAAAAAAAAAAAAAAAAAAAGCTTAGTCTTATTCACATCATTGTGATGAAGCTATGCAGCAACCAAGTGACAGGGGTCAGAATTTGCCATTTTTTTCCTCAATTGGTTCTAATTTGTGATCACCAAGTCAAATAACATAAATTGATTTATTTATTTTTTTTGTTTTGCAGTCATTCTTTCTATCAAGCCAGAAACTGGTTACAACCAGGAAATGGGGTGTTGGTGCATCTCCACCATACTGAGACAAACATTTTTTCAAAGGTTTTGTTGGCTCTAGTGGCCTTTATTTGAAAGTATTTTGACAGGAAAGAGGGTAATGAGAGAGGGGGAAGACATGCGGCAAATGTCTCCGGGCCAGGAGACGAACCTGCGACCACCGGCACGAGGACAAAAGCCTCAATATGTGGGTTGTGCTTTGCCCCTGCATCACCACAGCACCCCATACTGAGACAAACATTTACAAACCTTTGTTTTCCTCCTCTTCCTCTGTTTTTTGCTTGTCTTCCTCAATCTCTTTAGGGATTTTCTCCCTCTTGTCCTGCTCCACATCGTTGTGCAGGTGCTTTAACGTGTAATTGAGGGCAGTGGAGAGTAAGATCTCTCCATTCTTGCATAACTCATCCCTGATCTTTATAAAAAACTGATGAAGCTCAACAGCATCCTCAAACACCTCAGAGTCAGTCCTGTTAAGTGGAAAAAAAAAGGTATCTTCAACCACAAGATACAGCTTCCAAAAGTAAAGCAAAAGGAAAAACATGAGTCAAAACAGCAAGCTAAATTAAATGAATAAGACATATTACTATCGACAACATTAAATATCAGAAAACATTTAAGCTGCATTTCCGTATTTGTGTTATGATCCAAGACGATGTGGCCATTTTAATGTAAACAAGAAACACTATTTTCAACTAAAGACTATTTAGAATCAAGTAAGTAAAAACATGATAATGAGTTAATATCATTCTGATATTTACAAACAAGATCACCACAACTCTAAACAAATGTTTTATTTATCAACTAAAGTATATCAGTGAGTGAATGTAAAGATTGTGGTGAAAGATAAACCACCCAATTACAATCATCTCTGCAAAAGAACATCTGCTTTACTTAAAACTCTGCTTTTAAGAATACAACAGCTTGGGGTTACACAGTACAGTCAAAAGTTGATTTAAGTGTTATTGTAAAACTAGCATACAAAATATGTAAATAAATAAAAATCCACCCTTGACAAATAACTGGAAGACATAAATTTTACCATTAAGATTTTTCATCATAAACTCATTTTTTCTCAAAAAAATGTTTTTTACATACTGAAATTAAAGGTATTTTCAGAGGGACTTACATTTTATGTTTTTTTTTTTTTATTATTTAAGTTTCCATACCTGTTCAGCCTTCTCGCCTTCTCCAGCACCTCAAACACGTGCTCCTGGAAAACGTCCAGTCTCCGGTAAAGACCCCGCTCCACATTATTCCTGATGATGTCAAAGTTAAGCATCGGCCTCTCAGGGGCGCTCGGATCCACAGCAGGGATCTCAGCCAGAGAGTCACTGTAACATCGGCCCTCTTCATCCTGGTGGCCCATTACCGACACAAACAGATTCCTGATCAGCTCTCGCACCAGGGGTCCCATGGGAGGAGGGCCGGAGTCCTCCCCTCGCTCCTGCTGCTTCCGCGTCTCCAGCAGCACTCTGTGCAACACCAGAGCGTCCCGGTAGATCAGCGACTCTGGCTCATTGTAGATGCAGGCGTTGTTGAACATGAGAGCAAAATCCTCGAACAGAGCTTCGACATCCTGGTAGCGGCCTGTTAACATGTGGCTTCGGATGCGCTCCATATCGATGGGTCGTTTAATTGTGGCGTAGTAGTCGGGCAGCTCGGAGCGAGACGGCAGCCGGAGAAAGATCGTGCTTAAACGGCGACCTCGGCGGTCTGTGAAGTTTCGGACGGCGTCGTAGAGCTCATTTAATTTCTGCTGGAGAGGGGTGAGGTATTTGGACTTCTTTGGAGAAGCGCCACTCTTTCCTGGGGATAGAAAATTTAACTCCGTGTTAAAACTGCAAATGAGAGTTGTGAAACAAAGACATGTCGGATAAAACGTTATGAAATCACAAAGCAGGTCGCAAAGTTCTGCAAAATATGATGGCGCACCTTATAAAGATGTGTAAAAAGCCCAAAAATAACCTCTTTTGTTGAAAGAGCTATATCATAACATGTTAAGATTAGATAGTACATTTGGTCACTATATTGGTGGGGGTTTTAAAAGACCCACAGATGACCCATTTTTAAATTACTGGCAAAGACTCTAGATTGTTTTTTCTATGTCCTACTACTTTAATGATTTCATTTAACAAAATGAGGCTTTTAGAAGAGGAACCAGCCCAAAGCATCATAGTTGCTCCATCATACTTAATAGGAAGGTGTTATACCACATAATATCTTCCTTCATGCTTTACCTATCTGACTATTTTCTAGTAGAAAAGTTCCATCTTAGCATACTTTTGACTAACAGTTTTACTTCAGGCGGCTTACTAATTAGAATTACCTAGAAACTCTGATGCACGCAAAAATGTGAACTATAAATTAAAAAAAATGCTTCAGTTAAATTTAAAGGGACTTATAAGACACTCAATTGATTAACCAGTGAGTTAGTAACCAACATTATTTCTGTGACATCGTATTGACACTGAATAAGTGTTCTTGTTTGACATTAAAACAATTCTTCAACATTATAAAACCAAAGTAAAGGAGGGATTTATTTTAAGACCTTTTACAGTTCTTGTTGACTAAGCGTCAACTTTGAATAAAAGAATAGTCCAGGTTTTCTACCGCTGGAGTGTAAATGGGCTAAGCCAATAAAGAAACTGAAAAAAAAAAAAATCTCCAACGAAAACAAATTTGTAAATTTGCAACTAGCAAAATATATCAAAGGGTATGTATGAATTGAATATATTTGACTGCAGCACATCCAGTCTGTCTTGTAGGTCAATTAAAACACGGCAAACACTGATGACACCTACGTAATTTCAATTTAGGTGATCCCACATCCTCCTCCTCTGGTGGTGGCCCCAACTCTTTCCGCTTATCTTTTAGTATCTTCTCCAAAACGTCTGCGTCGTTATACACCTGCATAAACCCAAAAACTAGCGTCGGAAAAGTGTATTGCTCTTCAAAATGAGTTTTTAAATGCAACTGCAACTCCCTAAATAAATGTTTCATATTTTATAGTAGAAGTCTTGCTGCAGACCTGAGATCCCTCCTCGTTATAATGCCGAGCGTTACGAAACATAAGCTTCATGTCCTCTATGAGCTCCTCCTCGTTGCCATAGCGTTCGTTTTTAATCTTGTGCTCGATGGTTTTCAGGTCCATCGGTTCGAGGATGACGTTATAGTAGTCAGGGTAATCTTTCTTGGATGGTTTGACCATGAAAAGATCACACAGACGTCTGCTGGTAGCTGCCTCCCTGGCTTCACTCACTGCTGCGTACAACGTTTTCATTCGGTTCTTTTTGATATTTTTCTTGTGGCTGGACACATGTAGAAAAACAACAAACCGTAAAGGATATGAACAACTTAGAATGATTAAAGAATGCTTAACATTAAGATCCTATAACCTTTTCCTCTTGACGCTTCCTGCATCAGATGACAAAATGCTATCTCCATCTTCCTCATCTTTCCTCAGAAGCTCCCGTTTCTTTGCCTAAACAGACAACAGAAAGAGACGCATAATACGTTATCTATTCAATATTTTTCGTTGTTTTGGACTAATATCACATTTAACAACTAATTACTACCTGCATAATCTGCTGCAGCCTAAAGGCTCGTTTGTATATGCTGGAGTTGGGCATGTTGTAGCGCTTTGCGTTCTCAAACATCAAGTTGAGGTCGGCATCTATTTGTTCCACGCTGTCATACTCGCCATTCTTCATCTTTGCCCTAAAATGTAAATGTAGCACCTTGTTTTTAACTCCTTTTGCCCACACACACTTCCAGTAGAACAATCATTTGAAGAAAAATCGATGAAGTCAATCGAAACGTAGTAAACCTTATTTGCTGCAGCGAGATGGGCTGTTTTATCTGCTGATAGTAATCAGGATACTCCCTGCGGGACGGCAGTTGCTGGAAAGGTTCGGAGAAGGCCTGGCCCTGGCTGTTCCGGGCCCCCCGCACGGCTTCGTACAGCTGGAAGATTGGATTGCTCATCTCCATGCTTGAACTCTGGCTCTCTGCCTCTGACTCGCCCTCGTCGTAGCAGACAGAGCCTGTAAGCATTTACAGTTTGAACTGTTATTTTTGAACGTAGCTTTATTTTTTTTCCATGTCCAAAAATAATTGCTGAATTTTACCGGAAAGCACAGGGTCATCCTCGCTCTCCGAACCATAATGAAGAGCAACACTGACACCAGAAAAGCGATCTGCTTGTCCTGATTTGCGGTTTCTGCAGGAGAGCCATAAATTTAAAAGCATATTTGTCTGAGTAATTTGGTGGTTTTAAGAAGTGCAGCTATACGAGTACCTGATACGAATGCTAGATTTAGTAGGCTCAGCATGTTCGAGTTCCGTCTTGCGTTGGATAAAGACTTTTTTTATGGTGTTTGCATCCTGTAAAATAGGAAAACGTGATTAGATTATTTTAGGAACAACTAAAATATCAAAATCATGAAAGAGAAAAGATTCCACCTTGAAAACCTGAGATCCTGGTTCATTGTACGTTTTGGCATTTTTGGTCATCAAGTCAATGTCCTTGGCCATGGCATGAACACTTTTATAGTATCCAATCTGTTAACATAAAGTAAAACAGTCAAGTACCGGTATGCAGATGTAAAACTGTGAAACAAGTTTGTTTGCAAAGCATAACAGAAAAGGAGTAAACAGGTTACCTGTATTCTCTGAGCAATCGTTCTGAGATCGATTGGCTCTTTTATAATAGCATAGTAGTCTGGGTATTGCTACAAAGGACAGACAAGGTGTGAAACAAAACAATCAAACATGTCAGCATTAAAAGAAATAAATAATACTTTGGGGCCTTAATTTGGAATCAAGGCTACATAAAGAGATTAGAAGAATACAGAACGTTTAATGTGTCAACTCATGATATTGTTGTGCTTTTATTACCCTGAAAGCAAGTATGATCAATTAACTGGTATTATTACAAGTCTGAATACTAACCACTTTGGAAGGCAGTTTTTGGAATAGTTCACTGACGAGGTGGCCTGAGGGGTCAGTGTGTGACACTATGGCCTCCAAGAGTTGCTCCAGCACTTCTTTCAGACTGCTACCCGATGTCTAAAATACAAATAAGCAAGTTAGAGGTTCAACAATATAAATAATAGTACCGCATGTCTGTCAAAGTCATTGTAGTCGCTGTGTTACAATCGGATAAACATTAGCAACTTCACAAACACTTACCTCATATTCATTTGACATTCCTGGATTAGCCATCATGTCGTCACCTTCTTCATCGTCCTCATCTCCATCTCCAGGCTGCACAAATTCATTCCTTGTTTGCAAATACACTTCCCACAGCTTGCTCGCTGTTTGATACTCCTCACTGTCACTCTGATTAGACACAAGCATAAGGTGGGACATCAGATGTGCAGCCACACTAGTCACACTTAAAAATTAGAGATCAAAACTGTCACAATTCTTTTGCACAGGCTGTGTTTACTGGCATTATCCCACACATGGTAATGTGGCGAGGGAGGCACAGTGGCTGCTCAGCTACTGGCAGGAAGGCATCGCAGAGAGTGAATAAAACCGCCTAGCACATTGTCAACAGTCTGCCACCATTCTTGGACTATGATGCCACCTTCCTTAGCTTGGTAACGAAAATGTCCTCTGACCCCTTCCATCCTAGATGGTATCTGTTTGAACTCCCTCCCTATAGAAGGCAGTGAAGCTCTACTCAATGCATAACAGACTCAAGAACAGCGTCTTCTCCTGATGCATTACCGTATTTCATGTTTTCTATTTACTTGGACTATTTATTTAGCTAAAATGACTGTAAATGATTGTCTATCTGCTGGTTTCTTTGTAAACAGCACTGTGTATCCTATTTTATTTTTTTCTACGCTACACCAGATATTTAAATCATATTGACTATTTGGTACAGAGCAGAGAGTTAATTATAAAATCTCCAATGCCCATTAAAAGCCTTGATTACATCAATACCCATAGTCAATCCCTTCCCCAAATGTCATTCTGTTATAAAATGGCCTCTTTATGATTAAGAATATATTGTAATCAAATTGGATGCTCCCAATCTCTGTTCCGATGTAGCAGTATAGTTGGGCTTTTACCAAGAAAAGAAGTTTATGGGCTAAATTTTACTATTTTTAAAGGTTAAACAAAATAAGATAAAACTAAATTCGTGCTCATATTAACAGCAAATGCTGTTTACAGCCTGTATAGCAGCAAAGTTAAGTGGTTCAAATTTACTCCTGATGAGAATCTCAAATTAAATATACCTTGTAGAAATTTCTAGCATTATTAAACATGAGCTGAAAGTCCGCAGTAAGCTGCTCCACTTCATTGTATTCTTCTGACTTCAGTTTGTACTGGATTTTTGTCATATCAATTGGCTGGGAGACAACTTCATAGTAATCAGGCTGATTCCTGAAAAAGAAGAAAAAGAAAATGAATCATCTTACCTTAAAAGTAATATTAACATACCTACTAATGTTTTATCTTTTATTTTGTCAAGTAAAACACAGTTAAAGTGAAATGTTATCTATATTTTACAGCTTGCTACATAAGTCACCAAGGCAAATTTTAGTAAGCTGCTCAGACTGAACCAATAAATTTGGAGCGTAAGTTTATAGTAGTAGGCGCTGGACTTCTAAATATTACCTTCTCTTTGGTACCCTAAGGAAAACTTCACAAAGTTGCCTCCCTTGATCATCCTTGTAGTCTTTAACAGCATTAAACAGCTCATGGCACACAGCGATCTGGAGGACAAACGGGGCAAAAGGAAAACACACTCAGCCGTTGAGATCGGGACTTACGATAAACCAAGTCCAGTCAGATTAAGTGTAATCATGCAATGAAAAAGCGCGCTCACCGTGTCAACAGGGGGGACGTTGGATATCTTCCTTTTCTTCCTGCCGCTTCCAGCGGTCGAAGATGCATCCTCAGGATCTCCTCCTCCGCTGACACTGCTGCAGGGAGAGGTGGCTCTTCTCCTCTTAGAGTTCGCCGACATTGCCGACTGCTTTAACAACAGACTAGCCCGCTAGCTAAAGTAAAGATCCAGAAAAACAAACAAATAAAATAATAAGAATAAAAATCTGTTATCAGATTAATTCAAGAGACCATCCGTTGTTAACGCCCCCACCAAGAACAAAGTTAAAGCAGGAACTACCGTTCAACGGGTTGCTACGGCTAGAATGAAACAAAGCAAACCGATGAGCGGCTACTAGCATCCCATTCTAGTTATCTTGCTGCTTTTATGAAAAAGAACGTTAATTAAACAAAAGTTCCACAAAAGATAAAGAAGTCCAAAACTAACAAAATATTACGTTTTTGATGCATATCTTACCGAAGTTCGGAAAATGTCACTTTAATTCCCTGAGCAAAAAACAGTCAAAGCTAGCTATGTTGCTAGCTAGCCTTCTTTGAAAACTCCTGTCCGGAAGTTGAAAATGTGTTTGTTTGTCAGTGGGACGTGCTGACCCCTTGAGTGTAGAGGGGGTACTACAGCTAAAAGAATATAAGAGCAAATACAAAAAACTGAATGTTTTACTGCAAAAAGAAAATTAGTTATTTTACTCACTAACCAAATAACACCTTTAAAATCCATAGGTAGATTTCCTTGGCTAGTATAATCTGTAAATGGTTTGAAGTTATTCTGTAAACAATGTTTACTGAGGTTTTATCTAAAGCTGAACATAAAGAGATTTATTTTTTTTCAGTCAGTGTGTTACACCCTGATCAGTACAAAGAGCAACAAAAGGACATACAGGAGAACTTAGCACACTCTCACTCATACCTAGAGACTCGGGGAGACCAAGACCAGCCAACCAGCTGTCAGGCTGGAGTACCGAAGAAAACTCCTCCGCCCTCATCCGTGGTGAGTAAAGATAGAAACACCTAGAGGCCTCAGCCAAAGACTCAAAGTCAGATCTCCTAAGGCAGCGGTGCTCCCAAACTGCTAATGGTCCTTAAAAAATTATCCCCTCACATTGAAATGTAACATTATGTTGCTGCAATCTGTTTTTAGACATCTTACCACAGAAGCCATTAATTGCACTGTTAAACTACTAAATAAGCATAATATCTTTGACACCATTTTGCCATTGACATTCCTGTGTTTACTTTCCAAAAGACCAAAAATAACGAAAAAGTTAAAATTCTTTTCGACCAAAATAACAATAAACTGTGCAGATATAGCTTCGTTACTTATTGAAGTTTTTATTATTCATTATGTTTATTTCTGATTTATTATAGTCCTCCACATATTCCAGTTAAACATGCTGTCAACCAACTTCTTTTTTTTTAACAATAATCTGTCATTTTCTTGGCATCTTCCAACAGACGTTTTGCCTGTCCACACCCTTTACATAAAGTTATCTTTGACAGTGTGCCCAGGCTTTTCTAACTTAGAGAAACGAGTGGGAGTGTCTGAATCAGTTAAAAAAGGAAAATAGGCGTTACCTTAAGATTGGGGTTTACATTCTGTTTAATCAAGAGAAATACATTTATTCTGTAATATGATCTTCTTCTGAAAAAAAAGTAAAGATTTTCTCTGCTCAGTGGCTGCTGCTGCTTTTGCTGCTGCTGTTTGATGCATTATTCACAGTGAAACGCTGTGCCTGTTTTGAAATCCCCCTAAAAACTGTGCAGAACCTACACACTCTGCACAAGCAGATGTCTAAGAAAAAAAAATAGAAAGAAAGAATGCACCTCCCATATTAAGAGAAGGTGGCTCGACGACCAGAAACTAAATTTTGCAGATCCGTGTTGTTGAGAGAACACTTAGTGATTTTATGGTACACTACGTCCGTAGACGTCTGGATTTCTTGACGTCAAAAGAAGTCTGAGCGCATCCAGCGCTGCGCACAAGCTCAGCAACCACATCTCTCCCAGAGGAAAGCAGGACACCGCACAGCTACAGATCGCCATTTAGGTACGTTCCTCTCCAGCTGCGGATTTATTCAAATATACTATCCGGTTTTTTATGTACTTTCCTTTTTGCGTAAAACAAAGCGCATTGGGTGCGCTTCCATGTCCGCAGCCTCTTGATCTAACCTAAAGATGCTGCTTACATTTGACTGCCATACCCTTGAACGCTGCAGTATGCAGGCTGCACACCCACACCGCCTATTCTTTCTGTTTAAAAGGGGGTTATTTCATGAATACCATCCTAGAAAAAATAGATAGATTTGAGTATTGGTCATGGCACCTGCGAACGGTTTCATTTCATGCAAACTCCCTCACCTACATGTCATTCACGCCCTGCAGGCTTAATGCAGAACAGGTTGGTAAATGTTACTCAGAGGAATTCAGTTTCCACTTGACAAGGGCTCCTAGAATGCATATGCAGTGCATGAATTTTTCCTCATATTTTGATTGTTTTTTTTTTTTTTTCCCCACCTCAGGCAAGAGGAACTGTTTGAAGCTTTAGATGTTAAATATAGCACAGGTCCTCCAGCTTGTGTCCGCCTCTACTGACCATGCGTTTGTTTTTGCGACGGTATACGGTCCCTTTCGTGTAGCCTCCTCCTCTATTGGCCATGCTTAAAACGCTATTATTAGTTGCTATTTATTGATTAAAGCGAAATGTCAGCAGAAAGATCTGCAGTTGTGCCACTTTGAGGCGTTACTAATTGAGAATTGAGCGCTTTTTTTTTTTTTTTTACTGGCGTGTCTTCATTATCCCAAAATGTTAACCTTTAGCTTTTTCTTCTAATTTAGGCGAATAACAAATAAATAACCAAGGAAAGGCCTAATATGTAGGGTTTTTATCCAAAATTCTGCAAGCATTTGATAATGATAATAAATCTAAATGATAAATAGGTTAGGTATCCTAAAGACTCTTTCTAGTTGCTTAATTTGTTTGGTATACAATGGATTCAGTTTTGCAAGTTTAAGATCCCTAAGCATATCATTTTAGGGATACATTTATTTCATTCTTTTACATTTTTTCTCTTTGTATTTGATACAAGGACACATATTCATATGTTTTGGTTTCAGAAAACGTATATATATATATATATATATATATATATATATATATATATATATATATATATATATATATAAACTTTAAACCTCTTCCTAAAATTAAAATGACATTACAATATAAAGAGAGAAGATTTATCCTATGGAACAGCTTATTGGTGTAATCGACAATAATATAGAAATCTGATGGCTATGTGAACCTATACCTGTATACCACATGGCTCATGCACTATTCTGTCAAAAAGCAGCACAAAGTCTTTAAAAATGTATGTCAGTTGTGCCATGCTTTCTGTTTTTCTTTATTTTTATGTCCTTTCATTAAAGAAATAATCTTCCTGTATGGTGCACAGTGTAGGCACCATAAGAAAACATATCTGTATGATACTCCAGAAGAACTACACTAACAACACAATCTGACTTTTAAATTATTTTCTTTTTTTGTAAGAAAATTGGACTGCATTCAAAATCAATAACATTGATCAGACTCTAATTGTATTCTGAACAGAGTCTTTAGTATGCAGATTGAGGTTTATTAAACTCTTGGAACATTTTTGGGTATGGTGGTGGTGCAGGGGTAAAGCATATGACCCATGTATGGAGGCTTCAGTCCTCTATGTGGCCATCACAGGTTCAAGTCCTGGCCGTTTGACCTTTGCTGCATGTCTTCCCTCGCTCTCACAACCTAGTTTCCTGTCCACTCTGTCAAATAAAGGCAGCTAGCCCCCCCCCCCCCCCAAAAAAAAAAAAAAAAAAAAAAAAAAAAAAAAAAACAAAAAACTCCTAAAATTTTTCACACGAAAA
>NW_015116012.1:26570-31984 GCF_001443285.1 Poecilia latipinna
CTTTTTTCCCTTCCCCCCTTTCAAAAAAAAGGCTTTCTCCCCCCCCCCCCCCCACCTTTTTTCCCTTCCCCCCTTTCAAAAAAAAGGCGCCAGCCCCCCCCCCCCCCCAAAAAAAATAAAAATAAACAAACAAAAAAAAAAATCCAAAACTCTTCGGACATTTTCACACTGGAATAGTCCAGGGAACTCATTTCAATTAGTTGTCATATGCCTAAACATGTCACACCTTCATTTGGTTTGGTACAGTTTCACACTGCACTTTTTAAAATCAGACAAAACCAACTGTACTACACCATGCTGTTACAGAGCTCTTCTTTGGGACACCAACATAAGAAGCTGCCCATTATGGGCAGAATAGGAAATCTCTTTCTCTTCTGTGTTTGGTTTGCTAGATAGTCTGTTTGCTGTCTCACTAAACCACACAATGATTCACTTTTTAGTGAACCACAATTCACTTGTGAAATTTGCATGAGATATTAGATGAGTTGTCTTAAATGTCCAATTGAAAAAGACTTATGTGAAAAAAGAAATAATATAAAAAAAAATAAACTCGTGCTTGTGACAATGCAATGCTTTTTTGCCACCAAGCCAAACTTAAATTAAGATTAACATATTTTTGTATATAGGGTGTGCATGCTACACCCTGGTAGCATTCATTCAGAAATCACAAGTAGTGAATATTGTGGGTTTAAAAATATGAAGAGATCTATGCAGTAGATATAGATGTAGATACCAAACTTAAAACATAGACAAGTGTCAGGTCAGAAACTAGGAAGATTTGAAAATTGCTTTGCTAAACAGGTGAAAAGGTAATGTTCATATGGCATCCCCTTCTTCCATTTTGTATTTTATCATATTTATAGTCTAACTGCTATCCAGTATCCAACTATTCTTGTTCTTCCATCCAATAGCAAGAGGTTAACCTACAAACCTTTGCTGCAGCCCTTCACTTACTGACAAAACAACCTCTTTAAACTTAAAGTTCACAACAGTTTTAACACTCACAAATACAGGCATTTGAAGGAGCCTGTGCACACCACCACCAATACTACAAGAGAAAATTACAGTTATTAAAGAAGAGAGAAAAAAACCATAAGCACAACTAAATCTTTTGCATTTTGTTCTCACTGTCTGTCTCCTGCTTTGGTCACGACATCCGCCTTGTTAGTCACCATGACGTCTTGAAGCTGCTGCCTCTCAAACAAAATCTGTCCTCGTTTATGCTCCCCCGTCACTGGACAAAATACTGAATAAAGCGTCCTTCTATGAGCTCACATTGAAATAGAATAGAATACATGTTGTTCTCGATGTTGGAGTTCAGATTAAAAAAATGACGTCTCACTTGATTTGTGTGCGTTCTAGTCACAAAGAGGAAAATTGGTGAGGTTTTCTACTTTTGAGGGGTAAAAATACTTCCAGTAAAGGAAGCCAAAAATGAAAATTTTCTATCCATGTGATGCAAACAAGCTCCAGAGGAACATTTCCAAACATTGCGTGTGTCTCACTAAGATTTTTACCTTTAAGCATTTAAAAACTGTTAGCACATTTAGCATGTGCCTCTTACTGTAATTGTGATCTGCTCCTACGTGTGGCTGCTTAAAACTTGACTGTACGCAATCTGTTCTTTTTGACCTTTAGCTTTAGTGTGGCGAGTCCAATCAGCCTTGTAGGATGCCTCTTGGAGAGGATGGAAACGGATGGAAGAAGAAGACATCAGACATCAAAGAACATTATGACTTCAAAGAAGTGCTGGGAACGTAAGTAATGTAGCAGTTAAATTACGTTTTTTTTTTTGTTTTTTTTTTAACACAACCTGCCAAATGAGCACCTTTTGATCTAAGTAGTTTCAAGGTGTAATAATATACACTGCTCAAAAAAAATAAAGGGAACACTCAAATAACACATCCTAGATCTGAATGAATGAAATATTCTCATTGAATACTTTGTTCTGTACAAAGTTGAAAGTGCTGACAACAAAATCCCACAAAAATCATCAATGGAAATCAAATTTATTAACCAATGGAGGCCTGGATTTGGAGCCACACACAAAATTAAAGTGAAATGTTCCCTTTATTTTTTTGAGCAGTATATATAGTGAGCTGAGTGCACATGTATTCGTCCATCGGTTTGAACAGGTGCAAATCTACAGATGAAAAGACTTTGGACTAGTGTATCTGCTGTCTAGAGAGAAAATAATGCACTCAAAATGTGACACTGGCATTATTTATCCCAATGCACTCTTTCTACAGAGGCCCCTGCATTAGGAGATTTGCTCAAAGCATTTTCAAAACTAATCCTAAACAATTCCAAACAACTGGATACCAAAATAAGTGCATATTCAACACGCACAAAGGCTCGCAGATGAAGGAATAAAGAGAATGTTTTCATCCCATCAATCCTTGCTGTTTGGGCTGTAGGACTCAAGCCGGGACACTGGAGATTTTGGGTCAAACATCTCTTGTTCTTGGCCACGGCTTAGAGCCGACTTTGCTGTTTCCCATATAAACCCACACATCACTCTTTCCACTCCCACCAACTGTTTTCCTTCCCCGAAGTACAGTTAACTTTTATAGTTTGGTTAGCGTAAAAAGAAAAAAAAGTGCCATAAGCTCAGAATGTTGTGTGGTGAAAGTTTTGGTTTTAGACTTCATTGCAGTTGTGAATCGGCCCGAGTTGATGCTTTGGGGGAATTTAGTCCTCAGGTTTATAGGAATTTAAAGCCACCTGACTTCGGTGAGTTGTTCACATAAATCTCACGTGAAATGAAGGGGAAAGAACATTTGGTTCTCAAAGGGGGATTTTTTTTTTTTTTTTACAAATGAGTCTGAAGAGTTTGGCAAGAATTTATATTGAGAGAATAATTTCTGCCACAATGTTATTTTGTGTATATTTCTACTAATTTCGCACATTTAGAAGCAGATTTTTTTGGTCCATTTTTTCTTTGCCAAATAGCTCACGTTCAGCCAATTTGGATGGAGAGTGTCTGTGAAAATCTATTTTCACATCTTGCCACAAATTTTAAGCTTCCAGACTTTTCAGACTGGGCTGTTCTACCATGCTCTGATCAAAACGAGTTCATGTTGCTCTGTTTGTGTTTGTTTATGATTATTGTCCTGCTGGAAGGTAAATTTCTCCCCTTTCCTGAATTTTTTTTTTTTTTTTTTTTTGCAGCTTTTGACATTCTTTCTTCCAGTATTCCCCTGTATTTAGCTCCTTCAACTCTGATCAGCTTCTCTCGACCTGCTGAAGTAAAGCATTCCCACAGCATGATGTTGCCACTACATATGAGCCACTGTGTGTTCTTGTCAAGTCCAGAATGATGTACACATGGATTTGTTTTTTGTTCACATTTCATCTGATCCAAACACCTTCTTCAACATTTTTGCTCATTGTTTGTGTTTTAGCCATGCTTTTGCAAAAACAGCATTTACTTTCTTTTTCTTTTCTTTTTTTTTAAGAGCTGTAAACCTTTCAGCTATGGAGTTAAAGAATTGTACTTTACAACAGACATTTTGAGTTTCCTGGGAAGAGAAGTCGAGTTTTACTTTTATTACAGTCTGATTTGCGCCCAAAGCTCAGGGAGACGCTAAAGGAAATCACTACTCGTTGTTAAAACTGGGCTTTGTTTGCAGTGACATATCAGTTTATGAAGTCTAAAACAATATATGCTTTAGATTTTACAGCACACAGCAGTATGGAGTCTGTAAATCTGTTTAACACCTTCTTTGCTTTTTTCAAGAGTCAGGGGGAATTGGATGCATCTGTGTTCCATCTTACACTAAAGAGCCGACTGAATATGATGAATCGATGCACAAACTCTTTAGGGTAATCAAGACCAATGGATGGCATTAATGAAACTGCTGCCATTAACCCTGACAAATATTTCAAATACATAATCTACTGCTGAACGTTACTTTCCGCTGCTCTTACTCTGACCCTGGTTAGATTATTTTATTGCTACCGAGTCTCAATTTTGAAATTCAAGTTATACTTTGATTTATTCATCCCATTTTTTTTTTTTCAAGAATTGCTATATTAATCACAAATCAGTGGCATAAAGTAAGTAAAGTCAAGAGCTGGGCTCTGATTTTCTCTGTCCAAAAGGGACAGGACTGAGCCCAGATGGTCAGGGAACAACTTCCCACTCTCAGTCTGTGTACAGGTGATCCCAGCGCATGCCCACCTGTCATGACATGATGCCACCATATGTGGTGAGACCGTTTTTTCCTCTCATTTTGGAATCACACCTGCTTCCCCCGGAGAGGCTGGACAGCATTGGACATTAATTCCCGCAAAACACTGGTCCAGCTCCAGGAAAGTGAAACAGCAGTGATTCAAATTAAACTGTTATTCCCAATGCTGAAAGAGCACAGCAGATAATACTTAACCACATCCACGTGTCAGATGTGGATATTCACTTTTTAAGTTTAACAAACTCTAAAGTTGAGAATTTCTGTTGATTTCTTCAGCAAATATTTGACAAACACTCATTTAAATGTCTGTAATTTAAACGAGGACCTAAAAAGTTATATAACAAGGTCTAATATGTGATTTGCTGGGATTCCTTGTTTCCTTATTTTAATAGGGAAAAAAAAAGAGGAAAAACAAGCTGCAATAATATTTTTCCCTCCTGTCGCTGTAGATGGACCTGACTGAGAGCAGAATTAAACGCAAAGATGGAAAGCTCCTTATGCTCAGAGAAAAGATTACAGAGGAGCTTCATCCAGGAATTCAGTGTGTGGAGTTAATTGATTTATGTTGAAATATTATTTTCAGATCCGGCTAATCCCCACAGTTCTACCTCTGTTTGGAATCCATTTTAGGACAAACTGTCCTCATCAGAGGGTTAGCAGATGGGAGAGAAATTTCCCATTTTCATCAGTTATGTTAGTCTCAGAGTAGAGACATTTTTTTTCCAATTGTGTTTGTTCTTCTAATGAACAATTTTTCTGTAAACATTAAAATGTATTCAAACATAACTAGATGAATCCCCAATTCAGTGAATCTAAATTTGAGGCAGAGACACTCAGTCTTGCACAAATATTCACAAAGGGTTTATTATCCTTTGTAAAATGTTGCTGTTACAGCATATTTTCATTAAATAAAACACCATACGTTCTAAAAATGTTGCCATTCAAAAAAAAAAAAAAAAAAAAAACTACCCAAAGAATGCAAGGAGACAACATTTAAACCAGTATTAATTTTACTGAGGAATAGTCATACAGGCAGATGTGTAGATTAGAGCAACAAGGGATAAAGATTGTATTCAAAGTTTTCCTTTGAGGTGTAATTTCAGATGTTTATTGATGGATGAAAGTATTTTGGGAGTTTTTATATGGTGCAAATGTAGGAACCATGTTTTCTAACAAGGATTTCATTTCATAGACTTTTTTTTTTTTTAAAAACAAAGTACA
>NW_015116012.1:35497-36199 GCF_001443285.1 Poecilia latipinna
TGTAAGGACACTCAGAGGGGACCCAGAAATTCAACCACACACAGGAGTATACAAAAAGGGAAAAAGTTTATTTTTTCAGATACTGGTTTCTGCTCAGGGAGAGGTCATCAAACACAGCACTGAGGAGAGAGGGGAGAAGACTGGTGATGCACGGATAAAGGAAGGGTCTCTTAGAAATGTTCAGCTTAACTGACCTGTAGAGCAGTGGACGGGTGGAGCAGAGGAACAGGGTCTGATGACAGGGAGATGCAGGAAACCAATGGAACAGGGTTCTGAGGAGGCAATGAAGATCTCCACGGGGAGATCCAAAATGCAACACCCAGGGACTTTGTCGATAATCAGGCTGAGGTCATACACAGGAGGACAGAGAGAGCAAACTTAGCTTTGAGGGGTAGGCAGTAATCGGTGGTCAAGAGGCAAAGCTTGGGTCAGGGTCCAGAAATCCAGAATAGAAGGGATCCGTGAAGGGCTTGGCAGGAGGGTTAAATCCGTGGACAGAAGGGGGTCGTAGAAACACTGAAGGCTTGAAAGGAAACGCTGGATCTCTACTGGCTCGTGGCTGTCGATAATCTGGCAAGGAAGCAGTGGCTGAGGGGGGTTTAAGTAGGGCAAGGCCCAGGTGGAACAGGTAAGCAATCAGGTGTGGCAGGTGAACTGAATGAGTGCTTAACACAGCATGGACAGGACATGAATCATAACACA
>NW_015116012.1:39719-43078 GCF_001443285.1 Poecilia latipinna
AGTACAGGATTGTAAATTACAGAATGGGTCTGTTTTAAGAGCTACCTGAACTCTTCAGGTGGGTATCCAGTAAGAGCTTAAACTATGTGCCTATGTACCTCTTAAAACCGCTACAAAGCACTCGTGCTCGTCAGATTGTCTGTGGAGGTAAGAGGCTTCACCAACTCATGATTTAAGAGGAGCCAGAGGACAAGTTGCACAATTGCTATGTGACGGGGGAGAATTTTGTGAAGACATCCTTTATAAAAGTTGGAGATATTTGAATTATGTACAATTTTCTAGGCGCTTTGATGGACTGGCAACCTGTCCAGTTCAGACAATGGATGGATGATTTAGCAAATGTCAGTAGTGACTGGAAACTTTACGAATGCAAGATCACTTTATGCTCGTCAGTTCCTGATTGTGCGAAGGTGTTAGAGCCTTGCCAAGTTACGTATTCACATTTTTAAGACTATACTGGTCCAACTTATTTTTCAAACTTTATCTCCCCCTGCCCTTGTTATTTTTCATCCACTTAGTTTGACTCAAAACCTGCAGCAGACACTCACCATCTGGCATAGATGATGGAGTTTATGTTGTACAGATCTTGATGCCAAGTAGAAGTTTTCTGAGTTTTTTGTTTCTGTTTTTGTTTGTTTTGTTTTGTTTCAGTAAAGCTAAAAAGAAAGCACAACTTCTCTCAATTTAATCTAGAAATGAGCTGGTCTCCAGCATGTTTTACAATTAATTATATTCTCCATTAAGCAAACGACAGATTCAAACATATCATTATTTGTGGTGAAGTAAAATGGCGAAATGGAAAAGTAATTTAAATGTTTTATAGTTAATTTAAAAATGACAGCTACATCATGAACACATAATATGACTGACAAAGACTAATTTACAGTTGAACCCAGATCCTGCGTAAAACGGCACAAACTAAACCTTTTCTGTTTTAGGATTAACAAATTAACACCTTATTGCTTAAACAGGAGAATAATGAGGGAAATCATTTTACTACTTCCCCCCCCACCCCCCCGAGTCAGAAATTTACATACACTGAGAGAACAAGCCCATTAAACAGTGGAAGCACAGATGCTTGTGTCATGACTGTATAAGTATTCAATAGGTTAATTAACATTGTTTGAGTTAAATGGAAGGAAACCTGTGGGCACATTTCAAGGCATGCAAATAAGAAAAAAAAAATTGAGGCTCTTTACATGCATGGTGGCGTCGATGGTAGGAGTTCAGCAATCGGTGGGTTGCTGTTCAGATTCTCACTCTGTCCGTCTCTGTTGTGTCCTTGGGCAAGTCACATTGGCCGCTTTGCCTGCTAGTGCAGCTGTGGCTACTATCCACCAGTTTGCCACCACCAGTGTGTGAATCTGTGCAGGAATAACTGAATGCTTAGCGTTACACAAGTACAAACCATTTACTGAAACTGAGTACTTATTGCTGTGTCAGTTTTTAAAAAATCACTACTGTTTCCAGGTGGATTACATCACTACAGTAGAAATGTAGTGATGAACTCAATTAACCTTGAAAATGTGGTATACATTTAATAATATTTAGAGTAGCTGTGCTTGTGCTAAATAAACCAAACTAGTTTTCCAGAGACCTGAAGGCGCCATATTTATCTTATCCAGCAGATATGCAAATTTAACCAGCCTGTCAATGTCTTTCCATCACAATTCAGGAAGAAAACAAATGTGTCCCTTTGAGGAACAATTATGCACCAAACGCAGAAGAAAAAAAAAACAAAAACAAAGGCCCTAGTGAATATGTTGGTTGAAGTTTTTGATATGCATGCTTTAAGCTGAATTTCACAAACCAAAAGGTGAAATTAGTTTTTGTTTTCATCTTTTGCTCTTGGACTCCTTTGGAGTGATTTGGCTGCAATTTTCCATGTGCTATTGGATTGAAAACAAATAACTATGTCCCTGCTGATCATTTTGATATTTTAAGATGGGTGATGGAGCCAAAATGAAAAGCATAATAATTGATACAGTCATCAACATCGTTTGTGTTTATTTAATAGAATTAGACCACCCCTTTGGGAAGTCTTGAAGACACAGCTCATACCGCGAACACTGAGACACTCATAGCAAATTGAGAATGTGTGAATCAATATTTGCCCATATAGGCAGCTGGGATTACAGTGTCTTCACCAACTTGTATGTGTGTGCCTGTTTGTGGGTGTGCGTGAGCGTGAGAGTGTGTCAGACAGGGACCCATGCTGTGCTGCATGTGTTCGTGGTGTGCCGATGGCTGTGGGAATCATGGTGGTATCTGTCTGTCTGTCCATAATTACTTACATTTTATTATCTATCTGTAATTAGCTATATCTTATTGTCTATCTATAATTAGTTATATTAGATTGCACGAGATGCTTAAAAAAAGTTTCCAAAACTCAAAAATGTCATCACAGGACATACAGTCGATTGTTGTTGAAGTGGATATAAATATGAATTTCTGTACAATCAGAAAAGGACAGAAGAAATTTGACTGAAACGGGGTGTGTGCACTTTAAGAAAAGAACATGTTTATCTTGCTGTAAACATGATAAGATGTAATTTCCTGAAGTTTTTTTTTTTCTTGTCAGGGTGTGAGTCTAACTTTTTCTTCAGAACAATCACGCTATTTTGTTAATCCATTTTTGATCATTAAGAAAAACTATTACTTTTTGGTATTTATTTGTAATTATTGTGTTTAGTGTTAATTTCCAGAGATAAAAACAAAAAAACAAAAAAATCTAAATGTGAACTTTTTTTTAATATATAAACTAAGCTGAGTATTTATAGCTGTGTTATATTTTTTAAAATGATTACACTAACTAAAAATGTTGCTCTTAGCACAAAAATGCTACTGTTTCCAGGTAATGATGCACAAATGTGGTCATAAACCAAATCAACCATGAATACATGATGTATAATATTTAGAGTAACTTTGTTTGTTCTTCTAAATAAACCAAACTAGTTTCATTAGCAGTATCATTCTCTGAAATCCTTGAGAGAGTCAAAAAGCCTGACACTAAATCAGGAAGTATACACACACACACGTATCTTCTGTTGCCATTAGACACTGTGTAATTAACCATCCACTTGCTCGCTTCTCCTTGGAGACATAGTAGGTGTGGGCTCTCAGCGGATTTGTGAGAGAGAAACGCAAAGGAGGAGGGGAAGCTACTGTCGCTGCTGCTCTCTGCTAATGAGATTCTGTGAAGAGTTAATGTGCACTTCCTACAGTAACGCCTGACAGTCATAAAAATAGATAAATGGGTGGTTTGTGCTTCAGTCAGGCCTCGTGGATTTAAATATTTAAATAATGCAGTTAAACCATGGTACAGCAAAAACTAATTTAATGCCAGTAACAAATTCTTG
>NW_015116012.1:46772-48805 GCF_001443285.1 Poecilia latipinna
TGACCATGAATTTAAATGTCATAGAACAGCTTTGACATGACATTTTTCTCAGAAATCTACCCTTCATTAGATAGATAAGGGGAAACAAAAATGGTTGGTTTAAACTAAGTTAAAGCTTTTTCGCAGATTAAGATTGCTTGGTCATACATTAAACAAAACAAAAAAAATGTGATCAGAGCTAAAACGATTAGCGTAGCAAAGCAGCGTACACCAGTTCTCTCTAGAGGAATGGGACAAAATTCCTGCAAATTATTTTGAGCGGAAGGATAGCCAAAATGTTTAACCAAAAAGAATACGGTTTAAAAGGCAATGTTAGAAAATGTGCATAAAGTTCTGTGAACCTCAGAATTTACAAAATGTGACTGAGAAATTTTCTCTCTCGTTGTTGTGGCATTTAGTAACAGACACAATTTTGGTAACCCTAACCGACCTACGAAAGAAAAGTGTTAAGATCAGACAGTAGGAAAAAAAGGTTACATGTCTTTTCTTACAGTGAATAGAAATATCAAGTTTCAGACTCTCCTGTTCTTTCCTGTGGTTTTCCATTCAACTTCCTAAACAAAAACCTTTAACCGGCAGATAATTGAGGTTTAGAGTTCTGGTCTCTCTGATGAATCCGTGGCTAAAGATGCTGCAGACATAAACTCATTAAGATGCTTTTATGGGTCGATGAGAACAGGAGCCTTATGTGATTTTGTCGAGGGGATTATTTTAGGACGGTTTAAAAAAATGAAACTGGAGACGAGTGTGAAAAGCGGCCCCTCTCTTGACAGCTTTAGACTTTTGCCGCGCTGTTTTCATGATTGCAGGATGTAACGGAGCAAAGCGGGGATTCATTCTATGGAGCCAGATGGGAACAGAGATCCACATCAGAGAGAGCCGCCTGGAATCAAACAAGAAGCTGAACATGAATATTGGAGTTTGGTTGATTCTGCAAATAGACTACAAAAAAAAACATCTCTATTTTGATGCATCCCCTTAAAAACTCAGGAGAACAGGTTCTTGAGCGGTGATCTATTATGATCGTCTCGTCAGCGCTGTTTCGCACATGGATCGGATCCCCGTGGCTACTTACAATGTTCAGGCATTTAGGCCTCCTCCTGGGCCTCCACCCACGCTTCAGTGGGTAGACTGTGTAAATACACACAATTCTCCAACTCATAATTACCAGACCATAATCCATAATGCAGTCTGGTCTCCCTCAGATGCAACTCCACTACATTTACGCTATCTATTATTGAATGGATTAAAAATAGTTTCATTTCTTAACAGCAGCTGCATTTTTTTTTGTTTTCCTTCCTACAAATATGCTTCAACTCTGGAGCCTTTGCTCCAGCCCCTTCCAAATCACTTAGTGATGTCACCACTTTGAATTTTTCATCTGCACGCACACACTAGCATACACACAAACCAATGGTTACAAAAAAGAATGGAAGATGTGAAGTTGTTGGGGAAAACCAGGTTTTACAAGCAGGAAAAATGAGAACAAGCAATTTTTTCCCACACTCTATTAAATTCATATTTATGTGTGATGATGTGTTGCAGGGGGGCTTTCTCCGAGGTGGTTCTCGCAGAGGAGAAGAGGACTCAGAGGCTGGTCGCCATCAAGTGCATCCCTAAGAAAGCCCTGGAAGGAAAAGAGAACAACATTGAAAACGAGATCGCTGTTCTGCACAGGTGAGGCACCTGCCATGCATCCGCCAGGGGCTCAGGAATTAGTCAGAGCAGCGTCTCACACCACATGCACGTGTAGATCCAGCACAGGGGTCACCAGAAAAGATGACTGAATGTATAGTGTCAGGAGAAACAGTAGGATTGTGCACCGGAAATGTCAGGAGTAAAGAAGATAGGCCTATTTTTAGTGTCCCTGTTTCTAGGGCAACAGCACACAGAGGCGGAGATGGTGTGGAGTTCCCCGCAGCAGTGCACTGAAGAATCACTCTGTGATTCTTTTGTGAATCTCTGTGAATCACTTCAAATTGCAGCTGATTGAGCCACTTGTCACCGGACATGCTGGACAATCTGAAGGTTGT
>NW_015116013.1:0-17252 GCF_001443285.1 Poecilia latipinna
GTCAGAAGCAAACCTGAGGCCAACAGGAGTCAGTCAGTTATGGTAGATTTGAAATTTGGTTTGATGACCTCAAATGAGAAATTGGAAACTGATAGGAGGAACCAAAGAGTACAGTTAAGTTAAAAGTACATCTTATGAAGTTAGGATATTTTTCCTCCAACAACAGGTTCCAGAGGTTTGTTGCTATGGCGGCGCACATAAGTGCAGCGGCTTCTCGAGCTCCTCAGATTAACAGCACCATGCCAGACTCAGCCTTCCAGATCAATGGTCTTCAGTTATTCCGAGCGGACCGCGACCAACGGTCAGGCAAAACACGGGGAGGAGGACTCTGTATGTACGTGAATGAAGGTTGGTCTACTAACTGTGGACTGGTTAAAAGCTGCTGCTCTGAGGCAATAGAACTCATGACAGAGAAATGTCGGCCGTACTATCTGCCTCGGGAGTTTACTGCGGTGTTCGTCACCATTGTTTACATCCCGCCGGGTGCTAACGGCAACGAAGTATTGAAGGAGCTACATGACATCATTAGCTCACTGCAGATGAAGCACCCGGAGGCGTTTTACGTGGTTGCGGGGGACTTTAACCACGTGAAACTGACGGACACTCTGCCCAGTTTTTACCAGCACGTCACCTTTCCCACAAGCGGAGACAACACTCTGGACTGTGTGTACACCAACATTGACGGTGGGTACAGAGCCCTTCCTCGTCCCCATCTTGGCCTCTCCAACCACATCTCAATCGTGCTGGCGCCAGCATATCGTCCGCTGATGAGACGGATCAGACCAACAAAGAAGACAGTCACTGTGTGGCCCAGAGATGCAGCCTTTGTGCTCCAGGACTGTTATCAGTGCACAGATTGGCAGGTCTTCAGAGAGGCAACTACTCATGAGGGAAAGGTGGACCTGGAGGAATACACCTTCTCTGTTCTTGGCTTCATCTCCAAGTGTGCTGATGATGTCACCACCACCAAGACAGTAACCTGTTACCCGAACCAGAAACCCTGGCTTAATGCTGAGGTGAGAGCTCTGCTGAAAGCTCGGGACACTGCGTTCAGGACAGGCGAGGCATCAGCACTCCAAGAAGCAAGGATAGAACTGGCTGCAGGCATTGTGAGGGCCAAAGCCATACGCCCAGAAAATTCAAGGTCACTTCACCACCAACGACCCCCAGCGCATGTGGAAGGGCATAAAGTGCATCACTAACCACAACATCAGGGGTGCACAATGTCCAATGGACCCCTCACTGCCAGATGCACTCAACAGGTTCTACGCCCGCTTCGAGGATCCTAACACCTCCCTCAGCATCAGAGTCAGAGTGGTGACACGCCTCTCTGTGTGACAACAGATGTGAAGAAGTCCCTCCAGGAAATTAACTCCCGAAAGGCTGCAGGCTCCGTCAACATCCCAGGGCGAGTACTGAGGCACTGTGCACATAAGCTGTCCGAGGTGTTGACGGACATTTTCAACACCTCACTGTCACTGTCATCATCTGTACTCACCTGCTTAAAGACCACCACTATCGTCCCCAAGTGCTCCACAGTGATGAGCCTGAATGACTACCAGCCCATAGCCTTAACATCAGTAGTCATGAAGTGCTTCGAGAAGCTAGTTATGAACCACATCAAGGACTCCATCGACGTCACTTTGGACCCCCATCAGTACAGGAAGAACCGCTCCACTGCTGACGCCATTTCATCGGCGATCCACACAGCCCTCTCCCATCTGGAGAGCAGGAACTCATACATACGTCTCCTCTTCCTGGATTTCTCCTCAGCATTCAACGCCATCAACCCACAGACCCTGGTGCAGAAGCTCTCCTCTCTTGGACTGAGTTCTACACTGGGGAACTGAATTTTGGACTTCCTGACAAACAGACCTCAAACTGTCCGGATCGACAACAACGTCTCCTAATCCATCACCCTCAGCACTGGCTCGCCGCAGGCCTGCGTGCTGAGCCTCCTCCTCTTCACTCTGCTGAAGTATAACTGCTCAGCAAGGCATTCCAACTGTCATATAGTGAAGTTTGCCGACGACACAGCAGTAGTGGGACGCATCATGAACAGTGATGAGTCCAAATACAAAGAGGAGGTGGAACACCTGGTGCAGTGGTGCAGAGAAAATTACCTCTGCATCAATGTGAAGAAGACCAAGGAGACGGTGCTGGATTTCAGAAGGAACAAGGATCCTCTTCAGCCCTTGTACATCAGAGGAGCAGCTGTGGAGGTGGTCTCCAGCTACAGGCATCTGGGTGTGCATATATCCAGTGACTTCACCTGGAGTACCAACACTTCCCATCTGGTCAAGAAGGCCCATCAGCGTCTCTACTTCCTCAAGAAGCTGCGGACAGCTGGACTTGGGAGCTCAGTCCTGAGGAGCTTTTATCACTGTGTGGTGGAGAGTGTTCTCTGCACCTGCATCACTGTGTGGCACAGCAGCTGCACTGCTGCTGAGAGGACGGCTCTACAGAGGGTGGTCAAGGCTGCACAGAGGACTGTGGGGAGCAGCCTTCCCTCCACCTCGATGCAGGAGGAGGGCGCTCCTCATCATGAAAGACTCAACCCATCCTGCACACAGGCTGTTCCAGCCGCTCCCCTAAGGCAGGAGGCTGAGGAGCATCCAGAGCAAGACCATCAGGCTGAAGAACAGTTTCTTCCCTTCAGACATCAGACTCCTGAACTCAAGCTGCACCAAATGCAGCTTCACCTCATAGCTTGAGACACATAATAGACACAGACACATAACTACATCACTTAATTTACTTTATGTTAATTTGTTTATTTTATTTCATTATTTATTTATTTATTATTATTTATGTATTTAATTTTTGTGTAGTGGATTTCTTTATCTGGGACCTGAGTACAAATTTCGTACCACAAACTCCCAAGGTGGTATGACAATAAAAAATCCTTGAATCCTTGAATCACCTCAAACCAGATGATGGATTGGATTTTATTTCAATGTAATTTGTGAATGTTAACTCCTCATTTTCAACAGCAGAGCTGTGCAGGTTGAAAAAGCTTGTCATTTTGGAGAAAATCTCATCAACATTTCCACTACATACGAGGTGAAAATAAATAGCATGTTTGATAGAGGAAAAGCTGTAATGAGCCACACCAAAGTTAAACAAACAAAGTTAAACTGAGTCAAATATTGTTGTGGAATATAAGGTGTATACTGAGTTGTATAGATCTTGTATTTGCCCAGCATTAGATTACGGAACGGGAGTCTGAGGTTACTGTCAACAACCTTACAGTGAAAAAGTTCAGTGTTTGTGTTTTTTTTTTTAGATGTGCATAGAAATTCTCCTAAAACGACATTAAATTGCGATACGGGTTGGGAACCATGTGAAGTTAGATATAATGTAGATATGGTCAGACTGTGGAGGAGGTTTGTTAATATGCCAGATCATCAATTAACAAAACGCATTTTTCTTTCACAAATGGGTATACTTGGACCAGACAAATTGAGAAGATATTTGAGGAGGCAGACTTTCAGTACATTTATAGGAATAAATTAAGATATAATATTGAACAGCTAAAACAGTTTTATTTTGAAGTTTCTAAGTGCAAGTGGGCAGTCGATATCTTACATAAACCAAAATTATGTACTTATGTTTTACTGAAGGATGCCTGTATGGTCTTGAGTCATATATATCATGGACCTTGTCTAAAAGATGACGGTCCATGTGCGCCCAGTTCAGACCTGGTACTTTGCCTTTGGCTTTGGAGACTGGATGTTTTCATTCAGTGCCAGAGCATAACCAAAGATGTTCTTTGTATCATTTGGGGGAAATTGCAGTGCACTTTTTGTTTTACTGTCCTTTGTACGTGAGTTTGAGAAATTATTTATTTACTAAAATATTTGATGTTTATCCAGATTTCTTTTATTTAATGGATGAGGATAAAATGTGTTATTTAAGTATTTTGTGTTTCTGTTAGCACAGTTTATTTTGAAGGACTGGCACTTAAGAAAAAGGACATTTTTTGTTTAAAGAATATTTGTGTACATCCGCTTGTTTGTATATGTTTTTATTGTGTCTTGTAAGCCCATATGAGCTGGGCACTTGCAAAAGGGTGTATGACACATATGAAAATAAAGACTATCTATTAATTTATGAATTATTTATTAGAAAAAAATAAATGATTTGAGTAAGAGCAACTTAATGTGTTAAACATAACACATTAAACATACTTAATGAATCAAATTATAAAAACTTAGTAAATTGAGTTGGATAAACTTTGTGAATTGAGTTGGTCAGACGTAGGATACAAAACTGGCATTGAACTCAACTGTTTCAGGTAAAGTCAAAGTAAAATGTTCTCTTAAGTTAAAGATTTGTAACTTTTAAGATAACTGAACACAAAAAAGTAAGTTGTCATCACTAAATCAAAGGATTAAGTGAGATTAATGTAAACAAGTCCATAAGATGAACTATAGCCCAAAAACACTTTTTAGAGTGAGGTTTATCAACACTATCGTTGGGTGAAAACAGCAGCAGAAAGTGATGCAGGAGGAGCAGTGGTAGTCTGGTCACCTTGCAGTCCTCTTCAGGTGTTTCCTAAGCTGTTGGTTCTCCTTCACCTGCTCCCGTTCAGTGTTCATGACCAGGCGGCGGTGTTTCAGGAACTGAGACTGATGCTGCAGAGAAAGACAAAGAGTCAGCTGTGAAATTTTAGCTAAACAGGAGAAAAACAAGCAAAATCTGATCTTCATCTACCTGCTTTTTCACCTTTTCTTCATCCGTCGTTGGCCAGAGAAACTTTGGGACTTCTAGGCTCGTATTAGAACCGTGATCAATGAATGAATTATTCGGATTCAACAGGGTGTGTCCGCTCACCTTAAACATACGAAAGCCTTATTAGGGATCCAACAACCTGCAAAAGTATTCACATCCACATTTTGTCATTTTACAGCAATCTTGAATGTACTTTATTAAGATTATTGTGGAACATAAAAATTGCATAAAAAGTAAATATTTTATGCAAATCTAAAACATGGGGCATGAATTTCAGTTTTACAGTTGTAATTATGCTCTGCTGAGGTTTGGCAGTCAAAATTTGAACTAGGGTAAGCTAAAACTGCCACTCGAGAAGTTCTGGGGAGGATGTGTACAGAAAATGCTAAATGTTTATATTTTTATTGTTTTGGCTTATTTGCTGCTCAAACTGTGTTGTTCTTTCAGCAAATGTCTTTTTTTCAGTCTGCATACTCCAGTTTACAACTAATCGCGTACTATATACTTTTATTTACATATTGTACTTATTATCCATTATTGTTATTCATTATTACAATTATTATATGTATTATTTACATATTTTATTGTATATATTAATATTGATCCTTTTATTATTATTTATTTATTGTTACTGGAGCCTTGCAACAAAATTTCTTTAAAAATGTACATTTTTAAACGTACAATTGAATGACAATAAAATCTTCCTATGTCTCTGTGTATGTCTAAATTAGTTGACAGTTATTTCAATAATCAGTTCATCATGATTAATCATTTTAGCCCTACTATTAACTGCCCTCCGCATCTTGCAAAATGATTCAAACATGCTGTGGTTTTTTCAATGTTGCCACATTATAACAACAACCTTCACTGTTAATATATTAGCATTTTATGTCATAAGGAAGCACCATTGTAGAGTGGAATTAAAAGGATAAATGTTTTTGGGTTTTTTTGGAAATTAAAAAGTGAAATACTGTTTGTATTTCACTCATCTTACTGCAATATTCCTAAATAAAATCCAACCATTTGGAGCCGCCTAACTGGTGAATAGGTGGCTATCATGTGAATAGCATGCAGTTTAATCTCTATAAATACAGCAGGTGTGTGTAGGTTTGTATTCTTAAACACACATCATGTTGACAAAAAACGTAGCAGAGAGGTGTAAAACTGAATTAGATTATAAAACTGTATTCCGAGCTTTGAACATCTACAGAAAGCTCTTCAATCCATCATCTGAGAATCAAAACAGCATAGCACAACCGCTATAAGAAGCAAATTGGAAAAAGTTTCAGTCTCTGTGTCAAGGCTCAATACATGCCACAATGTTTAGATTATTTCTTTTATTTGTAAAACTGGGCACCGATTCCTTCCACTTCACATTACATATTGCTTTGTGTTGCTCTATTACTTAAGGTCCAGTTATAATACACTGAAGTTGTGGTTATAATGTGAGAAAATAGGAAAAGGTTTGAGATGTAAGAATACTTTTAAAATTGAAGTTCATGTTTATTGTGCAACACTCACAGATATTAGACAAATTAATAAAAGTAAAAAAATGTAACACAACATGTTTGATTTCACTGCTGCATGTTGAGAAATTCAGTTACCTTCTGCTGAACAAGTGGACATTCATGTTGACTACTAAAGAGAGGAACATCTCTTGTTTCCTGTTCCTCCTCTGTTCTCCGCACACAAGCATTAGCAGTCTGCTGGGTGGAGAGACAAAGGTTTTCAGTTATTCCTTCAACTTCCAGGAAAAAAACAAACAACATGACCACAGGAAGAGTGCTAAAAAAGCAGAACAAAGGTTTAGACACAGACACTCACATGTCTGGTTGGAGAGATGCTCCATCTGCCTCCTGGAAGATCTGACAGCACTTCCTCCCCTTGGGTCAGCCGACAGGCAGCCAGTCTGAGTCTGACCTGCCTCAGGGGCTTACTCAACTGGAAAACAGTGGAAATAAATAATATTCCACATTAATCATGGTCACATTACCTGATAAGTCACACAAAGGGAAATAGTTTGATCCTTCTGGAGGTCAAAAACACAACAAAAATGCTAACAAAGAAAAAAAAGTAATTGTAAACTTGACTGAGATTAAAACATGAACTATTTACCATCAGAAAGAAATTTATGGTAACACTTTATTTGAAGGGGGTTGAATAAGACTGTCATGACACTTTAATAAACATGACATAACACCTGTCATGAACATGAATTAGCCTTCATGAATATTTATGACTGTTGTCATAAAGCGTCATTCGGTAAATTATGACACTTTTAATACAAAGTTGACATTATTCTAAATGTCTTCGTTATGACAACTTCACATTAACCAGGAAATCATTACTGTTTAAACTTTACCTTTAATAACATAAAGTTACCTAGTTTTTAAAGTGCAATCAGTAATACTTTTATAACAAATTTATATCAGTAATGATTTCTTGGTTAATGTCAAGTTGTCATAACAAAGACATTTTGAATAATGTCAACTTTGTATTAAAAGTGTCATAATTTACCGAATGACACTTTATGACAACAGTCATAAATATTCATGAAGGCTTGTTCATGTTCATGACAGGTGTTATGTCATGTTTATGACAGTGTTATGACAGTCTTATTCAACCCCCTTCAAATAAAGTGTTACCAAATTTATTAGTGCTCCCTGGTGGGTAAACTTCCACATTACAGTTTGCACCCATAAATAACTCATAATGTTTATGCAGAATCTGCAGCAACTGTTTAATACTAGATTTTGAGCCTTTTGTTTTCAAACCCGAAACCAAACTGGGGAGAAAATAGCTTCATCAGCCCAGGTTTGGGCAAAGAATAATCAAATTAACTTATCAATAAACTTTTATTTTAGCTTAAGAATGAAATATTTCATTCAGAAGAAATTCTTAAAAAATCATTTACATATTTTATTATCATTTTACTATGCAACAGTGATTTCAGTGATGTTTTCAGTTTAATTTATAATGTGTGGTGCAATAAATAAAAATAATAGTGTCTCCAATATCAGCAAGAAATCCATCAGAGCTTTCTGCTTCTCTTATGCTGAGGAACCTTCACCTCACCTCTGGAGAACTGCTCTGTTGTGCAGCAGGTTCTGAGTGGATATGCTCCTCTTCCTTGCATACCTGCTGGGTCAGGATCTGATAATGTGGAAGTCCTCTGTGGGGTATTACCTAGACAAAGACACACACGTCTACCATGAGAAGATCAGTCAAGACAGAAAGCTAAACCACATCATGATCTTTTCAGGAAATTTGATGTCTTGTATGCCATGGTGCAGCTTGCAAACCACACAGAGTTTTTAAGAATCTGGTATTATTATGAAGATACCAGTGTAAAACATAATGATGAGCTAACTAGTCAGCTACATCTTCTCATAAGAAAATGTCACTTTTTTTAGTTAGAAGACTGTTACTAAAAACCTAATTTGTTCTCTCTTTTTTTGTTTCAGATATGAAAAAATAGCTGTGAAAATAACAGCAAGTTGTGGCTAGGTTGGTGCTGGCATTTTGCAACGTTTGTACCTGACAAGAGGAGATGTAAAGAGTGTAGTTGGCCTAAGTGCAATTAAAAGTGATTTTTGTTTTCTGAATGTCATAAGGGTATCAGGAAACTTTACCGGGAACCAGAATTGTTTTTCTGGGACCCATTTTTTACATGCATCTGCCAGGGAACGATCAGATTATCTAGGACAAAACTAACCACAGAAAAAAAATCCCTGGAAACGGGGTCAAATTTTTGTTTATAGCCTGAACCTACAGGGAAGGTGGAAAACATTTCAGATTGGGTGAATTTTCTGAGCCTTGTGTTTCACTTAATACTCTTCTGAAGTGATATTTGGTGTGTAATATAACAGACATTTCATAAATATACCAGATTTTGAATAACTTCTGTCTTTAGGTGAGAGTGAAGTCAAAGAGAGAATATCCTCATGTCATAATATTTTGTGTTAAAATGATTTACAGAATTTGAACAATCTGTCCTCATTTATAGAGCACCATCATACATAATGAAAGAATGAAAGATGAAAACGTTGAAAAACGAAGACAAAATAAAAGAGGAAATAAGCTAAACAAGATAAAGCCTGGAAAAGAAAAAAAAAAACAAAACTGAAATACAGTATGTCGTTAGCAAACAAGGTGCTGCTTTGAAGGGCTGAGGAAACATTGTTCAATATAAAGGGCTGTAATGCCAATAAGAGGTGCAATACTTTCTGCTTTCTTCTCGTTCTCGTCTGAGCTTTTTACACTCTGTGACCTTCAACACTTTGAACAAATCAGCCCTTTGGTCTTGTCTGTTTTTTTCTAGGACTTCACAGTCAAGTGGGTATACTTCACCAAGGGATGTGAATGAGGTTGTTGTCGTCGCTTGCACACGTGAGCTTGATGTGTGACTCGTCGTCGCACTTCATCTTGAAACCGCTTCAGGTTGTCTTCATCCTCCCTTCTCTTTTGTGCCTGTAGCTCCTCCGTTAGCAAAGCAAGGTTCTAAGAAAACACAGAGCTCTGAAAACAACAAGATTATCAACCCTAAAATCAGATTACCAAATGTAATCTGTAACAACAAAGCTAAAATGTTTTAGAATAAGACTATAAAAAATATCTCAACTTGGACCTCTAAACCAAACTGATTAGCTTCCATTCTTATGTAGTGAATTGTTGAATTAGTACAGTTGAACTATTTTATAGTAGAATCATTGTAGCAAAAAGAACCACGAATAGCCATTTTCTGTGTTTGTCTCTCACATTATTTTGGAGGAATTTTGAGTAGCTTTTCTTAACTTAAATTATGCTACCAGAACTGTTTTAGAGCAAACCGGCTTTCTCCTGGAAGCCACTCCAAACAAGCCTTTTTTTCTTTTTTTTAAATTTTAATTTAATACTTTTTGATTGGAGCTCTTAGGTTGTTTTGTGGGAAAATCCGAGGCTGTCAAATGTTTTCATATGGTGAATAACAATCAATTCACTAAAAATTGTTTGGAAACCATCTTATAACCATTTACAGCTTGATAAATAACACCAATTACTTATATATTAAAAAGCCTTTGATCAATTAGTCAAATGTTTTTCATGTAGGGCCTCCTTGCTTTTTAACTCCTAAATCCAATCCAGCAATTTTTTCCCCAAATTGGATTAAACTACACATCAACTATCTAGCAAATTATAACAAGAATGTACGATATATCGGCCGAATTAGTCATTTTTAACACATGGGTCCGATAAATAAAACTGAGGCGATGTAAACAACCAATATTCATTTTTACAATGTGATCCTCTGATAATGGCGGGGGATTTCACCCAAAGGAGTCTCGATGGTAGAGAAAAATATATAAAATCTGTAAATATATCAGTAAAAAAATTTAATGTTGTATCACCATTTTGAAAATGTTGAATATTGGCGCGTCCCTAAACAAGTAAAATATATCCAGCAAAATTAACCCATAGACAAAAGCCAAACAATAAAGCTGATATTTTAAATTTTATAATAATTTATAAAGTTGTCAAACTTGACGTTTGGGCTAAATTAATAAATTCCTAATGGTCTGGATAAAACCTGTAGGAAAAGTAAGGGCTCTATCAAAACAAACGGGACACTTGGCACTACCGGTCATCGCCTTGGTAACGGCTAAATTAAAGCTAGCTAGTCGCGGCAGATTTTAAAGCCAAACTTACAGCTGGGTGCTCCAGGAAATCCTGTCCGACTTCCACCCAGGCTCCAACCGCCACCACCGCCTGGTTCCTTTCGGCCAACACTTTACTGGGTCTCGAGTGTCCATGCTGGCTGCTCCTGCTCCCCGGAGATTTAAACCTGCGGTCTATCGGAACTTTGAAACGGTCAGTACTCATTAGTAACCGAAAACACTACTGCTTATGTTGATTCCGATTGAATTCAGAAGATTAATTCAACGAGAAACTACTTCGGTGGCTAAGTTGACACAAAAAAGAGTGCTATTAAGCTTTTAAACTAATGAAAACGATAAAAGACCTGATGTGAGGACAAAAGAAAAATATCTCATCAGAGGTTTGAATTTTGCTCATTTCTTCTCGTTTTAGTGCGGAGTTTAGAAAACACCTCACTGCTGCCTCCATGTGGACAGGAGGAGACAGTGAACGTAGAGGATTTCTAAAACAACTCCCTGTAGAAAATTTAGAAAATAACAGTAGTACAAAGATTTAATCAAATAAATTGTTTTGTATTTTAAACGTGCTTTTTAATGAGTGCATTTCTAGAATACTGAAGCATCTTCTGTTCAACAATGTGATTAAAGTTAAACTTCCTAATTTTAACAGCAAAATTATTGACTCAAATATAGAGGAGTGAGTCTAAGCAATAATTTCAACAATAGCATAAAAGACTCTTAGATATTAAGAAGCTTTAAAAATATTAAGTATAGATCCAAGTGTGGAGAAGAAGTTTTGGACAGAATAAAGAAGCTTCTTATCTGTAGCTATTTTGTTTGTGTTTTTTTTTTTTTTATGTTGAAACAGGTCTATTTTAACCATTTTTATTTTAAATAAAATGCGTGGACATGAATTGGCATTTTTAAATTGACGCTACACCCTGCACCATTTTTTGTACTGTGCCTTTAATTTAATGTTTATCTGTTTGATATCAAATTTATCCTAATTTTATTTCAAGCCCAAAGTAAAATGAATATATTCTTTAAGTCTGGGTGTATTGCCAAGAGGCTGTCATCAGAAGTTCAGATATACATTTAATATGCATTTATTTTTTTTTATTTTGAATTTTTATTTCTAATTTATATTTGTAGTTAAACAATATAATTGTTTACTATTAATTTTATGTTAATTTTTAGCTTTTAACCTTACATGAATTCATACATTTTACAGTTGTTATTCTTCACTATCTCAAAAAGAAGTCAAAGTAAAGATAACGGAGAAGATCACACCAGAAGAGATTTTCTATTGGATTCAAAAATCAAACTCATCCAGCAAGTGGTGCTACACATTAAGCAAACTGATAGAGAAATATGATCTTGTGGGATTAGTTTTGACAAATCTGGACTGATTTTTTTTTTTTTCACAATCCATTTGAGGAAAAAAAAATCCAATATCCTAATCTCATTTTGTAAGAAAGCAAAAACATAAAAACTAAACGTGGAAATTTTTGCAAGGGTATTCACATAATTTTGTTTTAATTAAATGAAACAATTAAAAAAAAAAAACAGCACAAACTGAACCCAAGATCTATGGAAGTGTGATGAAATCAATAAAATACAAAAGCAGAACAATTCTGTTGAAGGAATAACTTTATTTTAAAAAGACAGTATTTCATTACATTTCATTAAACTTAATCCCAGAATTCATTCCATCAAATATAAAGGTTACTCTGAATCTCAGAGCTTCTGACAAAATTGCGGAGGACATCTGTGCTTCGGGATGAGTCCACCTGAGGAGAGAATTTCAGAAAATAATAATAAAAAACAGATTTAATTTTTTTTCCAAGAAATTCTTCATCCCAGTAAAAAGTCTCATTCAGACTAAAATCACCTTTCAACAAACCACTTGAACCAGGATAAAATAAATTCTTCTTGTAATAAGAATTCCCTGACAATGCCAACTAAATTCTTGGAAATTTAGTATTATATTCAAATTTAGAGTCTGTTCGTTGCTCCTTTTCAGAATTTTTCAGATAATTTGTATATCAGTCTTACAAGACAAGTACAAAAAATACCTTGTAGGGTTTTATCATCTTGATGTTGAGCAAATCATTAAGTAACTCCATGCTGTCTTCAAAAGATTTTTGACTATTTCATGACTTTTTTGGGCATTTGGACCAACTAAGTCAGCTCCGATTCTAAATCTTTTCCACTCTGACTTTTAAAATCTGGTCTGGATTACTCTACATTAAATATAGACTCTACAAACTGTCAGATCTTTATTTTATTTGAGATAATGCCCCGATAGTTTGAGGGCCAACAAAGCTTAAAAACCACAGACAGTCATGGATATTTTCTAACTTCGACTCATCATTTTGCTGAGTGAACATAAATGTCAACTTTCGACATGAAGAGTGACATTAATTTCTTTAAAACATATTTTGTGAAGAACTTTTATCACCCTCAATCAATTTCAATGAAAAATGTTTTTTTTTAAAAAACAAGACAGTATTATCAGAAATGTATTTTTTTTTAATTATTTTTTATCACTATTTTTTCCACAAGAGGATCAATACATATCAGTAAATTTGAAGATATAATTGAATACAGTTATTGTATTACAAGTTACAGTTTTACAAGAGCAGTATTTGTGTGTGGTGCCATACAGTTACCTACATAAGATGCAATAAATAATTTATCATCAGTTTTATTGTTATCACAATAGTAACACAAAATATGATACAATTCTAAGTCCATGTCGCCCAGCTCTATTGAGAAACATAAAAAAAAAACTACAAACATGTCAAAAATTAGCCTGATATATCATTAGTAAGTAAAAAGAAAAGAAAATAACTGTTGCCTAAAAGACTGCTTTTTTAAATACAGTTAGATTTATTTTGCAGCACAGTGGTCCAGTTGTGAGCACTGTT
This sequence comes from Poecilia latipinna, assembly GCF_001443285.1. NCBI lineage: Eukaryota > Metazoa > Chordata > Actinopteri > Cyprinodontiformes > Poeciliidae > Poecilia > Poecilia latipinna. Next base: position 13,298 of record NW_015116013.1, read on the forward strand.
GCATGCAGACTCTGCACTGGGAGAGCCCGCATGCTCTCCCAATGCATTTGCATGTTCTCTCATGGTTAGGTTAATTGGTTAGGTGTGAGATTATTTTTCCTGTGTGACTCTGTGATGAACTGTCCAGGGTAAACCCTACCTCTTGCCCAATGACCGCAGAAGATAGCAACTCTGTAAGGATAAGCGAGTGCAGAAGATGGATGGATATTTGGCAGCACTTTCTGTTAGTCAAATTTAATGCTTTGACTTTGCTTTCCCCTTCAAGGGAATTGTAAAACACAATTTCTCATGAAAAAAAAAGCTGAGAGGATTTCAACTTGGAAAGTGGAGACTCTGCAACTGGTAAGAAAAAGAAAGGCAAATGCTTTTGGCATGAGCTGCTCCTGTAATTATAAAACCTAATCCCATCAGCTGTCAGAAGTTTGCAGCAACAGCCTCAGCTGGAACGCAGCCAGATCGCCGTGATGCTGGACATGAGGATACATCCACCTTCACTGACCTTTATTATAAACAGAACAGCGGCTCACCTGTATGGACCTGCCAAGCTTGGTTAGCACCGGCTTGTACTTGTCCATGGTGATGGAGTCAGGACCGGTGACATCACTGTAACACTGGTAGACAACAGCAGCGATGCTGTGGACCTGGCAGTGGTTCAGGACTGATGAAACATCACAGAAAAGAACAAAACAGGGTTAACTGATGGATAAAAGATGACACTGATGAAGAGGAAACCCATCAGCGATGAAGACTTGGTTCCTTATGCCAATGAAAGATCTTTTTGTTAGGATTAAATGTGCTTCGGTGTACTGGCGACATAATGCCCACATCAGGATGCAGGGCTGTGTGTGCCCAGTGAGTGGAGAGAAGCCTAATTGCACCACATTTCATTCAGCTGGCAGAATCATTTGTCCAAAGTGACTTTTTTTCCCTCTACATACACACACCAAGAGCTGTGTAGGGCTTATTGTCTTGCTCAAGGATGCCTCAGCAGGCAGGAATGAGAATCAGACCTCTCAAAAGTGTGAAAGTGCAGTCAAAACTGAAGTATTCCAGGTGTAGAGGAATCAGAAACACCTGATGCATTCTATTCAGAGACTTTGAATCTTTTCTACCACTCTGTGAGCTTTAGTATCTCAGCCCCTAAAATATCTATACATTTACATCCCATGTGGGCATTAATTAATAGTAGTTAGTTAATCCAACTGGCCAAATATCCATATGCAGAGTGTGCATTCCTGAAAAATATAAAATCCTACAGAGCATCAGAGTCATCTGAAATGTATCTTCACATTTAATTTAGTCATTATTAGCATTTTAGCAATTAAACCCTTCTAAAAAGAATGACTTTTAGGAAGTAACCCTCACAAATTACTGACCAGGATTTGCACGTTTTCACTGGTATTTTGAGGATTTATATTTGGTGATGAGTTCCAATTCTTTAAGGTTGGAAGGCCTCCCTGTCATCACACTAATCTTTAGTTCTTTCCACACATTCTCGGTTTCAATCAATCCAAACTGTTATTAAAATTTACAAAAAATATTTAAAATTTAATTTTGAACCCAACTGATGCAGGTTGGTAGTGTAACTATTTCTTCTAGCAGAAGCTGCACAGGGAACATTTTTTGTGGTCGTTGGATATATTAAATATGGACAAACCTAATTCTTTCTCGATCTAAGAAAACTAAATGAATTAATTGCAATAAACAATAATAGCTGGAATTCAGACTACCATGTTTAGAAAGGCTTAAATCTATTTTGGCAGTAGCATAATAACACAATGAAAAATGTAGAAAACAAAATTAAATTTTTATTCATTTGAGAAATTGAGGTAATTGTTTTTTTTTATTCAATTAAAATTCCTATAAAACAAATTTAATGCAAGTATTTTTTTAAGTTTTATTTATTATTTTTTTTCACAAAAAAAAGGATTCATTTTTCTTTCTAGGAAATCACTTATGTCAAATATGACCCAGAATATTAAAGAATATTTTTTTAAAAACAACAAAAAACAGCATTTTCTCTCCACATAAGTCCTAAAAGGAATCAGGACATCATGCACACCAAACAAGGCTTAGTGGAGAGGGCAGAGAGGGACATGGAATTGAGGCCTAGAGGCTCTCATATATCCTAATGTAATGGTTACAGTGCATGTAAGACACGTAACCATTTAGATTTCTCAGAAAATCTAGCGAAAAACAACAGATTTACAATCAAATTAAAACGGAGAATTAACTGAACAGATGGACCCACAGAATGCTAATCCCTGCTTGATGCACAGACAACGTTAAGCAACTCGATTAATGACTAAGACATACTTGTTTTCCATCTCTCCATGTAAGAACTGAATAAGAAACAGCCAGAATAAAGAAATAGAGGAGGAAATACCTGCAGAGATCCTAGAGCGATACACTGTGAGCCAATCAATATGATGCAAAGCAATTTAAATACTTATTCTGCCATTTTACTAACAACAAATATAGATTAAGACGTTAAAATAATGAGCCTACGGTTCTAAGTATTAACTATACTAATTGGACACTGAATGTTGAAACTGTCTCATACACACATTTATTGATATCAGTGATCAGTTATGAAATGAATTACCAAGAGTTATAATTACTCATAACACGAGGCCCTGCATGAGGTTTACTTTGGAACCATTTTAAAGGTTGTTATAATATGGGCTGCCAACTTATCGTGGTGGTGGGGTTTGAGTGTCCCAATGATCCTAGGAGCTAGGCTGTTAGGAGCTTCATGATAGAGTCACCAAAGGCAGACAGCTGCCAGTTGAGGAACAGACAAAGTGCAGCCCAAAGGACTCTCTGATGAATACAACCATTGGAAACAGTGTTCCCTCGCCTGGACACGAATCACTGGGGCCCCACTCTGGAGCCAGGCCTGGAGGTGGGGCATGTTTGCGAGTGCCTGGTGGCCAGGCTTCAACCCAAAGTTGAGACATGAGTTCCCCTCCCATGGGTTCACCAACTGCAGGAGGGGCCAAAGGGGTCAGGTGCAGTGGGGGAAATGTGGTAGCTGAGGGCAGGAACCTTGACGATCTGATCCTCCATTACAGAAACTGGCTCTTAGGACGTGGAATGTTACCTCTCTTGAGAGGTTTATGGCTAAAAATAGTCAGTGTCGCCTCAATGCATAGCTCGGGTTCTGGAACCGGTCTTCACGAAAGTGGTTGGATACTCCTCTACTCTGAGGTTGTCCCTGGTGAGAGGCACCGGGAAGGAGTGGGCATACTTGTTACCCCCCATCTTGGTCCCTGTTCATTGGGATTCACCCCAGTGAACGATTCACCCCATGGTGAGGAGGAGGGGGGCGGATCTGCGCCCTGTCATCGCAACACACCTCAAAGCCCCGGTACCAACTGCTCACTGTTCGCTCTCTGCTACCCTTAACATTACTACCAGGCAAGTTAAACCACTGCTGACGGGATTTGGGCTGGAGGTGAGCGGATGTGAATAGAAGTTACCTCAGAACCTCAACCGTTAAAGGAAGATTCGGCCCACAGCATTTGGAGCTCACAAAACATCACATAAATATCTGTGAAAATATTGTACCAATAATTTGGACCGTAGCATAAAGCCAAACATGCCAGTTAAATAGATCAAGATATCCCAAAAGCATCGTGAACTCACATAGGGGCTACCAGGGGATTCCAGGCAGATTGCACCAAAGATGTGCAGCTCAGCAGCTCGCTCTTCATGCAGGGCCAAGCCCAAGGTTGTGGTGTTAATATTATGCATGGATAAAAAACTACAAATGGCCACCTGTGATGACATCATAAAAGAGCAGCAGGCTCAGGTAGTCCAGGTGATGCTGATTGCTATGTTGATGCCCTTGCTGGAAGTTTGGTGATCCTGAATAAACTAATCACGATGATACAGTTTGTCTCAGCGCACTCTTTGTAACAATATGACAAGGTGTCAGGAGTGCTGTAAGTCA
>NW_015116013.1:20562-27439 GCF_001443285.1 Poecilia latipinna
AAACTAATCACGATGATACAGTTTGTCTCAGCGCACTCTTTGTAACAATATGACAAGGTGTCAGGAGTGCTGTAAGTCATCGTGAGGCTGCAACTTTATTCGGCTACCGGAGACATGGATGAGGACGACGTACAGAGAGTTGGTTCTGCTGGTCCATCTGCAACGTTCAGTATCCAGCCGCCAGAGTCTTTCAACTTCACAAAGCCGCAGGAGTGGGCCAAGTGGATACGACGATTCGAACGGTTTTGTCTGGCAAGTAACTTGAACGCTAGTTCTGAGGAGAACCAAGTTAACATGCTCATTTATTGCATGGGAGACGAAGCAGATGATGTTCTGCGGGGATTAGCGTTACCAGATGCTCACAGAAACACGTATCAAGGAGTTTGTGATGGTTTTCAAGCTTTCTTTGTTGTCAATAAAAATGTGATTTATGAGCGAGCCAGGTTCAACATGCGCAAACAAGAGGAGCATGAAACCGTAGATGCCTTTGTTACTTCACTGTATGCCCTAACAGAACATTGCAGTTATGGAGCGCTACATGATGAACTGATTTGTGACAGACTGGTGGTAGGACTGCAGGATAAAAGGTTATCTGAACGAATGCAGCTCGACCCAGATTTGACACTGGAAAAGGCCATTAATTCAGCAAGACAAAGTGAAGAGGTGGAACGGCAGCAATCCTGTCTGCGTAATGATACCAGATCAGAGACTGAAAATGGAAAATCTGTCGACAGGGTGTACAAAAGCAGTGTTAAGCATGCTAAGACTAAATATCAACCCAAGTTGCACACTACTATAAATAATAAAAGGGAGATTTCTCAGTGTTATAAGTGTGGCAGCTCTCCATCCCATCCCAAACGTGACTGTCCAGCCAAAGGAGAAAAATGTCATTTATGTGGAAAAAAGGGACACTGTATGTAGAAGAACGCTCAAGACTGTGCATGCTGTTGAAAGAGATGATGAATTTTTGTTCTTAGGCAGCATTACAAATGGAGATGAACCTTGGAGGGTGGATGTTGAAATAAATAACACAAACATCTCATTCAAGATTGACACTGGTGCTGATGTTACAGTTCTGCCATATGCCATTTTCAAAGAAATCTACAGAGACACAAGTCCCCCCATTCTGAAAAAAGCCACCAAGCAGCTGCTAGGACCAGGGAGAAATGCACTGGACATTGTGGGGGTTGCTGAGATGTTAATAAAAAAAGGAGAAAATGAGATACAGGAAAGTGTGTATATTATGAAACACCTGCAAACTGCACTTTTGGGTAGACCAGATATTCAGAAACTGGAGCTTGTAGCTAGATTAAATGAGATAACTGCTGAAACATTAAAAACTAGCTATCCAAAGCTATGCAGTGGTCTGGGAGAGGTGAGACAGCCTTATTCCATCAAACTGAAACCAGGAGCTCAACCATTTTCATTAAAGACACCCAGAAGGATTCCACTTTCTTTGATGGATAAACTTACTGTATGGAAAGTTTGGGTGTTAACAGCAGAATAGAGAAGCCAACTGAGTGGTGTTCAGGAATGGTGGTTGTTCCCAAAAAGACAGGTGCTTGTACGCATATGTGTTGACCTCACAAAGCTGAACGAGTCTGTTTGCAGAGAGAAGCATATTCTTCCTTCTGTAGATGAAACACTCGGTAAGCTAGGAGGAGCTAAAATCTTCAGTAAATTAGTTGCTAATATGGGGTTTTGGCAGATGCCTTTAACTGAAGATACAGCAAAATATACAACTTCCATTACACCTTTTAGTCATTATTTTAAACGGCTACCCTTTGGTATAGCTTCTGCCCCTGACCATTTCCAAAACAGAATGGTAACAGAGATTACAGAGGGACTAGGTGGTGTAGTTTGCCACATGGACGATGTGTTGGTGTGGGGGAGAACACAGGAGGAGCATGATGCTCGTCTGCATACCGTTCTTGGAAAGATTCAAGAAGCTGTTATTACACTGAACATTGATAAATGTGATCTTTCAAAGCAGAGTGTAACATTTTTGGGCCACATTATCTCCATTAATGGAGTTAGTCCTGATCCATATAAAACAGAAACTGTGAGAAAGATGAAAGAACCAAGAAATGAGAGTGAACTAAGAAGCTTCCTTGGAATGATTAACCAGCTGGGGAAGTTTATTCCAGTTAGCAGAGCGAGACAAGCCTTTGAGGGATCTCTTGTCAAAGAAAAACTGTTGGATATGCGGAGTCGATCAGGCCAGAGCATTTCAAGAACTGAAAGAGATGCTTTCATCCCCGCCGGTGTTAGCCATGTACGATACTAACCGGGAATGTAAAGTTTCAGCAGATGCATCAGCTTATGGTCTGGGGAGTGTGCTGCTTCAAAAATGGGTTTAGGAATGGAGACCTGTTGCATATGTGTTACGGCCAGTGGCCTTGTGTTTGTTTTCTTTTCTTTTTTTTTCTGTATATCTGCAGCTTCTAATCAAGTTGACTCCACTTGGAAGTGGATGGAACCCTGTCTTCCTGTGCCGCTCCCTGAGGCCTACAGTGATTGGCTCACCAATTGCCAGCTCCACCAATCCCTGAAGAGGCCTCCCTATTAAAATCCCAGACTTCCTGGAGGAAGGCGCGGGTGATTCTTTGTTCGGACAGCTTGCCACATTGTTGGGTGTTTGTTTTGACTGCTGTAAACTTGCTTTGTTAGCTCTGATTGCTTTAGTTAGCTTTAGTTTAGGGCTTGTGTAATTCACTTTGTCCTTGTGGGGGATCTTTTTATCTCAGCTAGAGATTTGTAGTTTGTTTTTGTTTATCCTGGACTTTTAAGTCCATTTTTGTTTGGTTAAGATCTTTGGTTTACAACTCTGATTGTTTTGTGGATTCTGTTTTGTTTAGTACATTTTGTTGTAAGTCCCTACATTTTGATTATTGTTATTTTTAACTTTTTATTTTTGTCAAAAACCCAAACAATAAACCTCTAAATTGTTAAACCTTAACATCTAGGTTTCTTTAATGTTACTTCCCTTTCCCCTGGCCGAACCGGGTCGTAACAATATGTGTCACGATCTCGAACACAGACTGAGCAGAGATATGCACAAGTGGAAAAAGAAGCTTTGAGTCTTACCTGGGCTTGTGAAAGGTTCAGTAATTATCTCATTGGCAAACGTTTCCAAATGGAGACTGATCATAAATCACTTCTGAGTCTGTTGAGTTCCCAGATGTTAGATGCCCTTTCACCACGTATTCAGCGCTTTAGAATGCGTCTCATGAGATATTCCTATTCCATCTCATGTGTGCCAGGGAAACACCTGTGGACAGCTGACACACTGTCACGTACCCCCATGACAGAAAACTTAACAGAAACTGAAATGAAGTTGGTTGAAGACTCAAATATTTATGTGGATAGTGTGATACAAAACTTGCCTGCAAGCACTGGCTACCTTGAAGAGCTGAGAGAGGAGCTGAAAAGGGACAGAATATGTGCACGTGTGATGCAGCTGTGTGAGGAAGGATGGCCTACACACTATAACAGTGAACCAGCACTCAGATTGTACTGGGCTGAAAAGGCATTTCTTAAGGATGGTCTTTTGTTAAAGAGAGAGAATTGTTATTTCTTCAACTATGAGAAACAATGTGCTCATGAGACTACATGAAGGACATGAGGGAGTGGTGAAATGTTGAGAACGAGCACAGCAGTCAGTGTGGTGGCCTGGACTGAGCCAGCAGCTAAAAGAACTGATTCTAAAATGCCAATCCTGCAACAGAGAGAAAGAAAATCATACTGAGCCACTGATGCCATCAGAGTGTCCAGACAGACCATGGCAAAAACTTGGGGCTGATCTGTTTAATTTGCAAGGGAAAAATTATATTCTGGTTGTGGATTATGCATCAAGATTTGTGGAAATTGTTCATCTAAGTCCCACAAGATCAGCAGATGTGATTCCTCACCTGAAATCTGTGTTTGCACGTCACGGCATTCCAGAAGTAATGATCACAGATAACAGTCCTCAGTTTTCCTGTGCTGCTTTTGCAAAGTTATATGGATTTCGCCATATTACAAGTAGCCCAAGATACCCACAAAGTAACGGGGAAGCTGAACGTGATGTTAAAACAATTAAGAACTTGTTGAAGAAAGCAGTTGATCCATATCTCGCCTTACTCGCCTACAGACCAACACCACTGGAATGGATACAGCCCAGCAGAGCTCCTTATGGGAAGAAGACTTCGCACGACGGTGCCAACACTTCTATCTTTTTTGAGGCCAGTTCTTCCAAATAGTAACATTGTTACTCAAAAAGAAAAGGAGAGAAGGATAAAAGATGCAGAGATATGATTCACGACACAGAGCAAGAGTTCTCAGCAAACTTACTCCAGGACAAGGTGTGTGGATTAATTACCAAGGCACAAGTGGAGCAGTGATTACCACTCATTCTACTCCACGCTCATGCATTGTGGAAGGACCCCATGGATCAATTAGACAAAATCGTCATCATTTGGTTGCCATGGATCCTTTGACAGAGCCAGAAGTACCAGAAGGTGATGTTATTCCAGAACAAGTTCAACAGAGTCCTGAAGAACCTACACAGCAGAGCCTTCCTGAACTTTCACCTACTCCTAGAACCAGGTTTAGGAGACGAATTGTGAAACCTGATAAACTGAATTTATAGTTAAAGAAAATGAAATAATTTGTGTAAATATTATGCTAAAATTTAAGAATGATTAAATATGTATTTCTATTTATATTGTTTTTTCTAGCTCTAGGTAGAAACAGTCCTTCCAGCTATAGAAGGTCTGTTTCTTAGAGGATTATTATAGAATAATCCTCTAAGATCTGTTGAATCAATGATAGTCCACCCATTGATTCTAGAGAAGGGAGATGTGGTGTTAATGTTATGCATGGTTAAAAACTACAAATGGTCACCTGTGATGACATCATAAAAGAGCGCCAAGCTCAGGTAGTCCAGGTGACGCTGATTGCTAATGTTGATGCCCATGCTGGAAGTTTGGTGATCCTAAACTAATAAACCAATCACGATGATACAGTTTGACTCAGCGCACTCTTTGTAATACGACAAAGCTATGATGGGGACCATAAACAGAATCATGATTTAGGCTCCCCAGGCCTCTCCTTGTTTAATTGGCCAAGTTTAAAATCAATCACTGATTATTGGTTATTATTTGCTCTGATGTATTTGTAAACAAACCCAGCTCCAAAACAAACATTACATTGTAGCCATGGTAACACAACAATCAAACTATCAAGATGGTTTTTTGCACTTTTACAAAGTAAACTTCCTAATTAAATCCTAAATGTACCATTTATTTTACATTTTTTTCCTCTGCTGAATACATTAAATAAAATTTAATAACATTATCATTCTCAATAGATGACTGCTACAGTTTTAGATCTATGGTCTGTGTTACAATTCAACCATTTCTAGGGGCCCCTGGATGGCCCCTACCAGCAGCTACTGAGTTTTCTTTGTCTTGACATCACTGTCTTACAATTATAGATCTCAGAGGTGCTAACATCAAAAAATTATATAAAAGAGCAAAAAAGCCCAGAGGGCTTTTTTAAAAGCAGTCTGCAGCCAAGTTGTTACAGGCTAAACAGAAGAAGTAGGGCTTATTTAGTAAAATAGCAGCAAATTTGCTTATTTCATAACTTCATAACCAGCTACCTGCTCTCTGTTTAACAACTACAGCCTCAGATCAACACAGCCCTCCAGCACTGTCAGTAGCAGAAACGGCAACATTATACTTATCAGCAGAGGCGCAACTACATACTTTCTGAGGTGTATGCGAACATGTCATTGGCGACCCCCCCGCCCATAACAAACTTGTACAACTCATCTGTAATTAAATTTGTAATTAAAGTATCAATAATAATAAATGTATATAAACGATTAAATTGCTGCCTACAGGGCAATTAAAAAACAATTCAACAAAAAACAGGGCAATTAAAAAAAAAAACAAAGAGCCACTTCTGTTAGCCTGTGTCTAGCGCCGCCTATGGGCTGCAGGTCTGAGGCATTTTGTTAGCAAGTTTTCTACCATTCTTATAGCTTGATAGGAAGCCTGATCCAAACTGGCAACCCACATTAATAAAATGGTGAAATAATATTGACTACAAAACACTGAATTTATAAAAGATACCAAAATTTTTCCTACACAAAACAAACGTTTTAATGTTGAAAAAATAAGCGGTTTCTCTTCACAATATGTATTAATTTACTATTAATCTATTTGTATGATTTGTTATTTAAATTGCCATTTATATTATTTTTCGGTTGCAGGAAATGATTGAGGGATGAAGAGGCTGATGTCTGGTTCTTCAGATTTGGCGCTGTTCTCCTGACCCATTCCGTCTGATATCAAACAACCCACTGTGCGACACTGAATATCGCCGACATATTTTTTAATGCCCCTATTAAACGTCACCATGATTGTTTAGCCTGTGTCTTCCCAATACTGTCTGAATTTTTGCCAGATGTTTTTCTTCTAAGGACGGTGTAATGTCAGGTGGACATTTTAAAAAGAGGCGGGTTGATAGCAGCTGCGTAGTGTCCATCTCTAGGCAACCGTGACAACAGAATCAGTTCGTGGGGGTAAAGGAGGGGGTCCTATTTAGGTCCCACAACGACAATTTAGCTGACCTTAATATTTCCCATGTTTTGTTTCGGTCATTATTATTAGACTTATTGTTGAGATGTGTGTGATAGGTGCGTCTATCAGACATTTATAGCAATACGGAATAAATCACGTCCCGTATTGGTTCAATACGGGCGGAGACAACAACAACAACCTGTCATTTTAGGCCATCTTAAACTAACCTGAATATTTACAACCCTATACAACCCTACACTGACATTACTTACTTACCGTCTTTCAACCACTTTGAAAAGCTTTTCTTC
>NW_015116013.1:30027-31385 GCF_001443285.1 Poecilia latipinna
AAAAAAAACAAAGAGCCACTTCTGTTAGCCTGTGTCTAGCGCCGCCTATGGGCTGCAGGTCTGAGGCATTTTGTTAGCAAGTTTTCTACCATTCTTATAGCTTGATAGGAAGCCTGATCCAAACTGGCAACCCACATTAATAAAATGGTGAAATAATATTGACTACAAAACACTGAATTTATAAAAGATACCAAAATTTTTCCTACACAAAACAAACGTTTTAATGTTGAAAAAATAAGCGGTTTCTCTTCACAATATGTATTAATTTACTATTAATCTATTTGTATGATTTGTTATTTAAATTGCCATTTATATTATTTTTCGGTTGCAGGAAATGATTGAGGGATGAAGAGGCTGATGTCTGGTTCTTCAGATTTGGCGCTGTTCTCCTGACCCATTCCGTCTGATATCAAACAACCCACTGTGCGACACTGAATATCGCCGACATATTTTTTAATGCCCCTATTAAACTTCACCATGATTGTTTAGCCTGTGTCTTCCCAATACTGTCTGAATTTTTGCCAGATGTTTTTCTTCTAAGGACGGTGTAATGTCAGGTGGACATTTTAAAAAGAGGCGGGTTGATAGCAGCTGCGTAGTGTCCATCTCTAGGCAACCGTGACAACAGAATCAGTTCGTGGGGGTAAAGGAGGGGGTCCTATTTAGGTCCCACAACGACAATTTAGCTGACCTTAATATTTCCCATGTTTTGTTTCGGTCATTATTATTAGACTTATTGTTGAGATGTGTGTGATAGGTGCGTCTATCAGACATTTATAGCAATACGGAATAAATCACGTCCCGTATTGGTTCAATACGGGCGGAGACAACAACAACAACCTGTCATTTTAGGCCATCTTAAACTAACCTGAATATTTACAACCCTATACAACCCTACACTGACATTACTTACCTACCGTCTTTCAACCACTTTGAAAAGCTTTTCTTCGTCTCTCCAACATATTTATCTCTCCCCCATTTCCGTTTTTTGTTTTATGCCCCGGAGTTTTTTTCTGCTGCCCCATCTTTAGCTCCCTGTTGTCAAGTGCACTACATTTCAAATTTAAAAGAAAAACCGCGCCTCAGCTCGTTCACGAAGGGACGCCCAAGCTACCTGTATAGGAGGGGAGAGTGCCTAATCAGTGCTGTTCCTATTGATCTTTTCATACACAAACAGCTGTTAAATGCTGACTAGAAAAAAAATTCCCCATATCATTTTTGCATCCCCTCTAGTGCAGCGCCCCTATGTGTTGCATACACTGCATACCCACTTTTTGCGCCGCTGCTTATCAGGGAAACAGACTATATTTGCTTTGCATTGTCCCACATGATGATATATGATCCAGGGTTTCCCCCAG
>NW_015116013.1:32219-34572 GCF_001443285.1 Poecilia latipinna
AATTCCTCACAGTAAGTTGATGTAAATATCCATACAGGTCAGCCTGTGTCCAGTTTGAGTGAAAGGAGGCGCACGCGGAAGCGCGCGAGGCAAAGCGCAGAGGCGCCAGCTGTGTGATTGGTCCACACGCTGTCGGCTTTTAGATGCATAAACTATAAACCTACCTATTATAAATCTATCCTTAAGAATAAATCTGCTCTGCTAGTTAAATGCTTAGAGCAAAAGAGACGCTTGCAGCCCGGCTTTAAAAAACAAACAAACAAAAAAAATGATTCTTTTTATTTTTTCCTTTCCTAGAAACGTAAACAAGCAACGCTTAGCCTGGCGGCGGGGCTAGTAAAGCATGGCGGGCCGCCAGGCTTATAATACACTGGGGGAAACCCTGGGATCCAATTAAATATCAGATTCTTCTATGTTGCTATGTTGTTGTACAGTGTTTTAAGATCTTGTTCAATGTATCCCTTTTTAACTTTGAGCCCTTGAACCTCCAAAGGTCTCTGTACGGCCCTGGCTCTCACTTAGACTTAAGCCCTACCATTCAAGAATCGAATCACTCATGAAGGACACATCAATACTCTGAGCAGGTATGACTTGGCTTCCTCCAATCATATAAGTAAGCCTGGAATTGTTTTCTTCCAGTGACCCAGTTTTTAGCACAATCCTTTGGTAAGCTAACTGTATGCGCTGCACTTTGAGCTCACTGCACAGCAAATAAATGGTTGTTCACATGCAATACCTTGAGGACCACTAGGGAGCGTCTAGGGACAACAGTTTGAGAAAGACTGCTACAGACTTATCCTAACCCTATTCAAGGAAGCATAATAGGTCACCTTTAAAGAATAGAAGCACACCTTTACGCATCATTTATCACTGCAAACTTGACATCAAAATGTCTCTCTAAAAGCCCAAAACAATAATGAACCTGGGACAAAGTGAATTCAGGTTAAGTGAGCACCACTTTATGTGCAGAATAAAAGCTATGACTGAGATGGATTGCTCTGCTAAATATGCCCAGCAATATGACAGGCTTGTTGTGCTGCTCCTGTTCAGAGTCTTGTGCAGATTTTCTGTGGGACAAAGCATTGAGTCTGACTCATTTGGATAAGAAAAACTCCAAACACACCTGCAGCTGGGAGTCCTGTAATGATGTTGGGCTGCTCCAGTGACTGGCAGACAGGCTGATCACTGAACGCACTAGAGCGAAGCGACCGCAGGAAGGGGGCAGAGCTGCTGCACAGGTAGTCTGCTGTCTTGTAATCAGCCACAGAGCTATCAGACAGCACGGTCACAGTGAGTCCTCTGGTCTGCAGATAGCCGAACACCTGGGAGAGACAAAGACAAAGCCCCTGATTTTGCAGTAATTTATCTAATATATGCAAAGAAATAAAGACAGAGGCATGTTTTTTTAAATGTAAGTTTCTAACCATACACCAGCATCTGGCAGCTGAAGCTGACATTTCTGAAACCAGCCAATGTTTTTCCAATTTGCAACTGTCAGGTTTTGAAAACACAGCGCCCATTATAGCCCCATCTTCCTCCAATCTGCTGACAGGAGTGAAATCTGTCATGATTCTCTGCTGCTGCAGCTGCAGGAAGACAGGCTGTGTTTTCTCCTTCTAAAACAGCTTACCAATAACCATCCGCTGAGAATCACCAAGTGGATTTCTGCTCTACAGTTTGGTTTAAAAAACCAAACAATAGACCTATAAATCTGACCATCTTTGAATGTTTATCATAAGGATAAAATGTCTCTGAATCTCAGATTTTCACTTTCAAGCTCCATAATTCTTCCTTAATGACACGCTCTAAGGAAAGTGATTCTATTTAAGACATCATGTTGCCATATGATTATGGCTTTCTGAAGAAGAGAAAGTGAACTGTTCCTTTTCATGGGTTACCAGGGAAGACTGTCAGTCTTGTCAGGGTGATTAAGCTGCAGAAAAAGGTACCTTTTCTGTCCATTGGAATAGCTGGTCCTCGGCAATGTGGCATGTCACATGGCATATCAATACCTAAATAAGAAACAAAAGCATCTTGTTCATCACTTTCCAATCACACAGAGAGAAGACAAAACAAGGGAAGAGGCTATAATTTGGAAGGAGTATAACAAGGTGGCAGAAACAGGTGGGAGAAAATGGCTGCTTTCATAGCGGAAATTGTCTGAAGAACTACATTATCCTAATGCTCCAGGTTTAAATGTTTGACTTCAATGAGTCAGATAATCTAAAGGGAAACTGAACTAATTTATATATCTGAAAATACTCTACACTGACTGGCAGCAGAAAACAGGCTTTTTCTGACTGATGTCAATTTTCGCTTTTCTTTTAAATTCAAACTGATTTTGGCTAGTATT
>NW_015116013.1:35981-41422 GCF_001443285.1 Poecilia latipinna
CTCCAATCATATAAGTAAGCCTGGAATTGTTTTCTTCCAGTGACCCAGTTTTTAGCACAATCCTTTGGTAAGCTAACTGTATGCGCTGCACTTTGAGCTCACTGCACAGCAAATAAATGGTTGTTCACATGCAATACCTTGAGGACCACTAGGGAGCGTCTAGGGACCACAGTTTGAGAAAGACTGCTACAGACTTATCCTAACCCTATTCAAGGAAGCATAATAGGTCACCTTTAAAGAATAGAAGCACACCTTTACGCATCATTTATCACTGCAAACTTGACATCAAAATGTCTCTCTAAAAGCCCAAAACAATAATGAACCTGGGACAAAGTGAATTCAGGTTAAGTGAGCACCACTTTATGTGCAGAATAAAAGCTATGACTGAGATGGATTGCTCTGCTAAATATGCCCAGCAATATGACAGGCTTGTTGTGCTGCTCCTGTTCAGAGTCTTGTGCAGATTTTCTGTGGGACAAAGCATTGAGTCTGACTCATTTGGATAAGAAAAACTCCAAACACACCTGCAGCTGGGAGTCCTGTAATGATGTTGGGCTGCTCCAGTGACTGGCAGACAGGCTGATCACTGAACGCACTAGAGCGAAGCGACCGCAGGAAGGGGGCAGAGCTGCTGCACAGGTAGTCTGCTGTCTTGTAATCAGCCACAGAGCTATCAGACAGCACGGTCACAGTGAGTCCTCTGGTCTGCAGATAGCCGAACACCTGGGAGAGACAAAGACAAAGCCCCTGATTTTGCAGTAATTTATCTAATATATGCAAAGAAATAAAGACAGAGGCATGTTTTTTTAAATGTAAGTTTCTAACCATACACCAGCATCTGGCAGCTGAAGCTGACATTTCTGAAACCAGCCAATGTTTTTCCAATTTGCAACTGTCAGGTTTTGAAAACACAGCGCCCATTATAGCCCCATCTTCCTCCAATCTGCTGACAGGAGTGAAATCTGTCATGATTCTCTGCTGCTGCAGCTGCAGGAAGACAGGCTGTGTTTTCTCCTTCTAAAACAGCTTACCAATAACCATCCGCTGAGAATCACCAAGTGGATTTCTGCTCTACAGTTTGGTTTAAAAAACCAAACAATAGACCTATAAATCTGACCATCTTTGAATGTTTATCATAAGGATAAAATGTCTCTGAATCTCAGATTTTCACTTTCAAGCTCCATAATTCTTCCTTAATGACACGCTCTAAGGAAAGTGATTCTATTTAAGACATCATGTTGCCATATGATTATGGCTTTCTGAAGAAGAGAAAGTGAACTGTTCCTTTTCATGGGTTACCAGGGAAGACTGTCAGTCTTGTCAGGGTGATTAAGCTGCAGAAAAAGGTACCTTTTCTGTCCATTGGAATAGCTGGTCCTCGGCAATGTGGCATGTCACATGGCATATCAATACCTAAATAAGAAACAAAAGCATCTTGTTCATCACTTTCCAATCACACAGAGAGAAGACAAAACAAGGGAAGAGGCTATAATTTGGAAGGAGTATAACAAGGTGGCAGAAACAGGTGGGAGAAAATGGCTGCTTTCATAGCGGAAATTGTCTGAAGAACTACATTATCCTAATGCTCCAGGTTTAAATGTTTGACTTCAATGAGTCAGATAATCTAAAGGGAAACTGAACTAATTTATATATCTGAAAATACTCTACACTGACTGGCAGCAGAAAACAGGCTTTTTCTGACTGATGTCAATTTTCGCTTTTCTTTTAAATTCAAACTGATTTTGGCTAGTATTTGAATTCTTTTCAACACAAACTGGTATGCACACACATTGTTGTAATCAAAAAAAGAATAAACTGTGTAATTGAATTCTGGTTACACAGAAAAACCAGCTAGTGATCAAAATCTGGCAATTTCGATCTTGTCAGCCCTGACTGAAAAACTCAAATATCTGATGCCTTTATGTTTACAGCACAACCGCTACAAGTTTGGACTTACAAAACAACAACCTTAAGTGTGGAAGCTGTTACTGAATGAAGACTGCTACTTTCAGTGAGATATGATCAAAACTAGGGATGCAAGATTATTTTAATTTACAATAATTGATTATTCACATTATTAATTGATTGAATAATTGATTATTCTGACAATTACAGAATAATGGATAGAAAAAGCAATTGTTCAACAAATTAATCTCCATCCATCCATTTTCTTTACACCCTTGTCCCTTAGTGGGGTCAGGAGGGTTGCTGGTGCCTCTCCAGCTAACGTTCCAGGCGAGAGGCGTGGTCACCCTGGACAGGTCACCAGTCTGTCACAGGGCAGCACAGAGACACACAGGACAAACAACCAGCCACACACACACACACACCTAGGGAAAATTTGGAGAGGCCAATTAACCTGAAAATCATGTTTTTGGACTGTGTGCATGTGTGGGTTCTCTCCGGAGCACCCGGAGAGAACCCACACATGCACAGGGAGAACATGCAAACTCCATGCAGAAAGACCCCGGGCCGGGAATTGAACCCAGGACCTTCTTGCTGCTATATAATAAACAGAATAAATGGTTCTTCTATTGATTAATCATCAATCTATTTCCTTTCCTGCCAACTAAAGCAGCATGACAGGTGTGACAAATCTCTGACAGTGATTTCACATTCTGTCCATCAGTGTCTTTATCTTGCTTAAATTACAGGTTAGTAAATATGGAAGGACAGAATGTGAACATACACACCTCTAGATTTGACTCACTGCTTCCTTCCAACTGTTATTTTATGATAGTTAATGGAACAGACTCTTGATCAACAAATGGAGAGCACCATAGCTTGTGAAAATGATTCTTTCATAATAACGAATGGATAGACAGATTTAAAAATGGATGGATGGACAGATGGGTTGAAAGAGCATGGATGGACAGACAGACAGATGTGTTTTTCCACAGTCATATAGCACTGATAAACCCTTCAGTTCCAAATGAGAGATTATTAGAGCAGAAATCTTGAAAGTGTTGAACTTATTGTGAGCTTTAATTGGAAACATTCAAATATGTCATAAAGCTTACAAAAAGGAGCAGCTTGTCATGGTGATGATGTGTTTCCTGGGGTGTTAATCAACAGCAGATATTCTGAAGTTCTGTTTTTCTCGCTGTGTCACTTACTGCTGGCTCGTCTTTGTGTCTGTAGAACACACATGCCGACCCTTCGCCACTCGGCCCAGTTCCAGACCGGCTCCTCTCGTTCCATGCCACCCCGCGCCCGACTGCATCCCAGTTTGCAGAGGCAAGAATGTACACTGACAGGAAGCCTGTGAAGACACATCCCCTCAGTATTCAACAACAGCTCGCATCAGAGTGCTTCCCTGACTTGCTTTCAGCCACGTATTCTGATTTCTACACTTTATTTTTGGTCATTTAAACCTTTCCATACACAAGTGAAAAAGGAAAAAATACACAAGGCAGAAAAAACAAGACGAAACTAGTACAGAAATAGATAAACAATATTTAAATTCCTGTCAATGGCAAGAACACAAAGTGTAGACCGAAAAAAGTGAAAGTATAACCAGTACAAACTTACTATAGAAGGTATAGTACATAGTATATTGTTGTACATAAATCATCATTAAAATCAAAGCAGCAGAACCTTAAATATTTTTCTGAAACATATCTCCAAGGAATTCCAGCTAAGACAAATTCATAATCTTATTGTATGATTTAGCAATAACTTTTATAAAAAAATTTAACGAGTGAAAAACACAATTATAACTCTTTACAACAATTATTGTATACCTGAATCTCTCTAACTGAAGTGTACAATAGTTTTTACTATTTGTCATGACCTCTACCTTTTTAAATAAATCATTCTCTGTTAATTTATAATTTATTCCTTTAATTTCAAACCCCTTTTGCGTGTACCTTGGAAGGATTTTATTATAGGCTCTGTACATAGTCAATGCTGCTCTACTAAATCATAAAATTTTAAAGTATGCAATGTAAGAAGTATTTTAGTAGATGGATGAAAATAATCAGATGCAGTTATACCTCATAAAGCTTTCCTCAGAAGCATGTAAACACATTTTGTTTTGTTTTTATACAAAGTTCCCTAGATGTCCACACAGTAACTGATGTGTGTACTAAGCAACAGTATAATAGTGATTTCCTATTTAGAAAGAAATGTTATTCAATATTACAAAAGTTTTTGACATTTTAGCTTTTACATCATCAAAAAAAGCTTTTATATCACCAAATGCAATTTGGAAGGTACAAATTGCATTCCAATGTAATTTCTAGTCGAAAATCACATCACCCCCAAATTCTGATTCAAACACTTGTTCTATTTCAACACTGCTTATCGTAAGTTTGACATATTTTTTTTATTTCTTATTACTAAATATCACAAATTTTGTTTTGCCATTATTTAGTGATAATTTATCACAAAATTTATTTTGATCAACAACAGACTCCATTACAAACAGACAATAAGTTTGAGGTTCTTAGCTGAAACTAATCATTTACATTTCCAAACACATGTTTATTGTTATTGTCTGTGCAGTTTGATGGACATGTCTCAGATGCTTTTTAACAGCTGGATCTCACTTACTGGCAGCATTGTGTCCCACAGCCAGGATGAAGCTGGAACACTGCACCTTGTTCCCGGCTCTCAACAACTCTGAGACTTCGGGATTCCAATGGAGATGAACAGTTCTGAGAAGAAAGACCTCAGATTTATTGCTTACAGGTCAAACATAACGCTAAAACAGCAAGATAAAGCAAGCAGAACATAGCTACATTACAAAGTAAGTGTCACTGTTTAAGAGTTGAAAATGTAATGCAATGCCTCATTTTCTGCCTCTGACTAGTCTGTTATTGTTTTGCAGAACATGGTGCTGTTGAATTAATTATTCAAAGTGCTTCAGCTCAGCCCCCTCACACAACAGGAAAAGGAAGGGAAACACAAAAGAAACATGTCACTCACTAAAGACACTCCAGCAGTAAAATGTCCCGTAAATAACACTGTGAACAAATACAGTGATGCAGGGACTTTTGTGGCAGCCATTTTAATCATCTTTGTTTTTATCACTGATAATTACTGCTGACATCCTGACTATGGGTGCTCCGGCCAGGTTTTCTGCTGCCAGTTCCGATACTGATCACAAATGAGGCCGATCTCTGCTGATCACCTGGACTGACTAAATGCTATTATGTAATATGACAAAATTAAAAAATGATCTGGCAATAAATTCACCTAATTTAGAAATAAAACATGCAAAATACTTGTTAGGTACAATACAGCAGCTATTCAGTCGAAAGGACAACTGAAAAACCTGCAGTCAGCAAAATAATATTGAATAGTAAGGCTCTCAGTATCATAAATTATACATGAGTCAAATAAATCTGCCTATATCAAATAATGTCAAGTAGAGGTGTGCCGATCAATCGGTCATCGATCATAATCGGCCGATTTTCGTGAAAAAGTGCATGATCGGT
>NW_015116013.1:46313-48735 GCF_001443285.1 Poecilia latipinna
AGAACTGCCCCAGTTCCTAAAATACAACTCATAGACTCTTCTGACTTGGACTAGATTAGTTTTGAACTAATAGCAGAATATTTTAATCCATGTTTGGGATTTGTGAAACCTTTATGTGATTTGTGAAACTTCACTAAAGATCAGATTACTATTCACACTTGTTCCATCCAGTTTTTTTCAAATTCAATTCTAATTCAAAACCACTTTTTTAATCCCAATGGGAAATTAAATGTTGGTGTAACTCATTAATTTTTCAAAGAGTTACTGTAGATGGTGATGGCTTTTGGAAGGAAAGATCTTCTGCAGTGGTCTGTTAAGTAAAATTAAGTTTCAGATATCAGAAAAAAGCTTCACGAATCCCAAACATGGTTTTAAATATTCTGCTATTAGTTGAAAATAATCTGATCCAGGTTTGATGTGTCTAGGTGTTGCAGTTTTGGAATTAGAGAAGTTCTAGTGTGAGCGAGATCGATAAAAGGACAAAAATTGTCCTTTATTGAAGTTTCACAAATCAAAAAAAGGTTTCACAAATCCCAAACATGGTTTTAAATATTCTGCTATTAGTTCAAAACTAATCTAGTCCAAGTCAGAAGAGTCTATGAGTTGTATTTTAGGAACTGGGGCAGTTCTAGTGTGATCCAGATGCAAACAAGTGGTAAAATCAACCTTTACTGAAGTTTCACAAATCAGAAAAAGGTTTCACAAATCACAAAAATGGTTTTAAATATTCTGCAATTAGTTGAAAATAATTTGGTCCAGGCTTAAAGTGTCTAGGTGTTGTAGTTTTGGAATGAAAGCAGTTCTCATGTGACCAAGATGAAAAAAAAAAAAAGTGGTGAAATCGCACTTTTTTGAAGTTTTACCAATCAGAAAAAGGTTTCACAAATCCCAAACATAGTTATAAATATTCTGCTATTAGAGCAGAATAATCCAGTCCAGGTTTGAAGAGTCTAGTGTTTTTAAACTAGAGTCGATTAAAGATGCGGAAGGTAGTGGAAAAATTAGGTGGAATCGCCCTTTAGCCATTTCCCGAATTGGAAGCTGGAATCGGAAACCAACTTCAGCTTCGTTGTGTGGAGGGGATCTACGGGAAGCAAATCTCTGGAATTATTTTCACTAGCGTGTAAAAAAGACTGACAGCTAGAAGGTTTGTTAATTTTTTCTCAGCTAGAAAACTCGATTTTGTTTGTATAATCTATATAATCAGCTAAAAAATAGATTGATTTGACCTCTAATGAAATCCCCTTTTCTCCAGAACAAATTATTAGAGGCATAAATAAATTAAGAAAAAACTTTAAAAATAATAATAATAAAATACAAGATAGAAAAGAAAATTTTTGTAAGCTTGTTTAATATTATCTATCTTCTAAAACCGGACCACCCACGGGATTCGGACCTAAGACATTCTTGGTGCAAGGCAACAGCGCTAAAACTGTAAAACGTAATTATGTCTAATAAAAGTGTTATTATGGATTGATAAAGAATATGGCTCCATCGATGACGGGGCGGTAAAGTGAACACCTACTGGAATCTAATGTGTCATGTTAGCTGAAAGATGCTCACCAAGTCACCAATGGCTTAAGTGTCAAGACGAAACTGTTACAAAGGTGCACATAGAGTCCAAGTATATTTTTATCTTTAAATATGATGCATTGTTTTTTGTATACTAAACTTGATGTCCCATTGTTTTCTGTTGTTTCAATATTTTGTGCCTCTCATGCTACATACACTGTTAGCCATTTTCACCTCTTCTCCTCCAATTCTCTGCGAATTTGTTCGTCTTCTTCGTTTTCTTCGAGCTCCTCTTCGTCCTCTTCCACCGCCCGAGAATACACCGACAAAACCTCTCCGAAAAACGTGGCCATAATCCAGACGTTTCAGTTAGAGCAAAACGAAAGTTTAGCTAGGACATAAAGAATCGGAAACTTCCTCCGGAAGAAACGAGGCTCCTTCAAAATAAAAGCCTCAGCTCAACTCATCACTACTACAAAACAAAAGTTCTGTCACGTGATTAACGTTGAAAGCATGAACTCAAATTTATGACGGAAAAAGTAAGATTTGAGTAAGATTTGCTTATTGTTTTGATGCACTGAACAGGTGTGGAAAAGAACTGATCAAAATAAACTTAATTTGAAATAGTATGACGCTATAATTTAAATGAAACCAGGATTGTGCATGTTAGCCTGCAACTATTAACTTAAAAGACTTAAAACCCTATATCGGGACAATTATTCCCCTTTAAGTACACTAAAATGTGCGACCCTTAAACCAGACTCCTTATGTCAAAGTTTGTCATAACCAGGGGTGAAAGTAGGGGGTACGGTCGGGTACTGCTTACCCCTAAAAGATTTAGCGGGGGTACACAGTACCTGCAAGAGAGAGGAGCGACTGTCTGCTGTCGCTCCTCTGACAGCAGACAGTC
>NW_015116014.1:0-39160 GCF_001443285.1 Poecilia latipinna
CACAAACCCTAACCTTAGAACAGAAAAAAGATGACCACCATCCACAAAAACTATCAATTATGTTGGACTAACGGAGATATTCTTGATTTAACAAAAGAAAGAAAAAAAAAAAAAGAAAAAAAGAAGGACCACAGCAGGGATGGGAACCATTAAGACAATACTGGATGTTCAGGCATCCCAATTAACACTTGTTCCCCCCAGGAGGGGTTTACGGTAGGAGGGGGAGGGTGGGGTCTTCAATCTGTGTGAGCGACGCTAGCAGAGCGCACACCCCCCGCTTAGTGCTGCGCGCTGCAGGAAAAGGCACTGGAGTGGGGCTGTTGCAAGCCGTAAAAAAGTAAAAGCAATATACATTCAGAGCTCACAGGTTGTCTTGGGAATAAATACACAAAATGCACTTGTAGAAAAATAAAATGTAAAAAAGCGTGCCCCCCCCTCTTTTTCTCCTCTTTGTTTTGTTGGGAAGTATGGCTACTGTTTTTTTGTTTGTTTTTGTCGTTTCTTTTTTCCACCCCACCTAGAAGGCAAATTCAGGAGCGATCCTCCACTGCTGTGGCCAGGAGCTTCGGAGCCCTTTCGTTCACGCAGAGCAGAGGGGGAGCAGCGGGGGTGCAGGGGGGCGTTAAGGGGTCTGCTGGAGGTCAAGGCTCAGCTTTCAGTGGGAAAGCACAGGAACGCAACAGAACATGTGTTTTCGAATGTACAGACGGCTGAAAACCGGAGCGGGACACACACAGGAGAAAATATGCATCACTTCACCACAACCCCTCCTTACTGTGTTTACAAGCACTGAAAACAAAAAAAGGAAATAATGACACAGAGCACTGTGCAAAACTTTTACTCTTAAATTGGGGTTTTAGCAAGTTTTCTCTGAACCATCACCGTTTTATTTTTTCCTTAGTTTTAAAGGCAAAACGTTTTAGTTTTTGATCAAAGAAAGAAAACTCATCCTATCCCGACCCATTTTGTACCATAATGCTAGAATTTTGCTGGTTGATACTAATTTTCTGAGAGGATGATTACTGTTTTTACAGATTTCAAAAGAGTGATGAATAAAGATGTTTCTGTTTTAATTCAACAGAAAAAAAGATTTTTTTAAAAAATTAACATTTAGGCATCAAAGCATTTTCCCTGTTTTTTATGCAATTCAAGAAGAGTGGTTGTTGTAAACAGTGACGTAATTTAATTAAAAAGGGAAATAAATTCAGATTTTCCTGGCTTGTGCTGCCAATCAGAGAAAACCTTGCAGATTTTAAACGTGTTCATCCCTTCAGTTCATTTGTCTTTTTTACATGGATCATAAATACGTAATTTAAGCTTTTAACAACATTTTTCATGAAAAAATGTTTCAGTACTTGGAAAACTTTTCAGGCTATCCAAAGAAAGGATAGATAAAATGCAAATTAATTCAATATAAACTCACAATATATCATTACTTTGTCATTTATTATCGGATAAAACTCAAACTCAATCTAAATTTGTTGCAACCAGACAGCCTCTCTTTTCTTAATCTTGGCTGAAGTAACTTTAATTTTGCATTTTAACAACAAAAGTTAGTTTTTAAATTAAAAACAAAAGTGTGCTACTTTCTGGGTAATTTGTATCTAACAATAATGAAGCAACAACAATGAGGCAACTATTAATCTTTTCTGTAGTGATTAAAAAAATTAACAGTTCTAGAAGACAACCATCAATTAGCTCTGTAACAAAAACTTTACATCGGCGGAAAAAAAACAAAACAGAAAAATCAATGTTTTTACTTCTTAAAACCCAAAATAAAAAAATGTCAAGAAGCTTTTTCTGTCATTTACAAGAAAACTAAAGTGTGTTAAAAGCATTTTCAGTGCTTATAAACTAATAATGCCAAACGGGAGGTAGAGGTTAGCAGGGCAAAGTGTGCTTGTTGGCGAGTGACTGGTGGTAGAAATGCAACCGGCTGTTTGTGCTCAAGTTTCATAAACAAAGAAGTCGGTGACCACAAAGACAACATGTCCTCTTAAACCTCAGCAGAACGAGTCGCGCGCAGACTCACGGACGGCGTTCACACACAACTCAGGAGTGTGTTGGAAGAGAAATGAGCTCCAGCTGACAATGCTGGGGCCGGAGTGTTCTGCTCAGACAGGAGTGTGCATGTGGAGGAGGAGGAGGAGGAGGAGAAGAGGAAGAGGAGGAGGAAGGGGAGTATTAGGTTTGCAGAGGCGGGAGCGGTTTAAGTGCAGGAGGGAGGGACGGGGTGGGGGTTTGTTGGGCGAATTCCTCAGCTCGGCACAGATTCGAAGTGTGTGTAGTGAAAACCCTGACCAGACGGAGGTCAGATGCTCCGGCGTTTCCTCACACACCACCTCCTCCTCCTCCTGTTTCCTCCCCAGCGTCACGTGAAGGTGGTGTTGTGTGCTTGCGACTGTTCGTGTGTTTCTGTTTCGTGGTGTGGTTGTTCGATGCTTCAGTCAGGCTCGTGAAAAGGCCGCGACAGACGTTTCTGCTCGTCTCTTCCGCAAAGAGCAGGCATGATGGCGAGGCTACCTCTGCCGCTGACATCCACACGCCGCCCCCCGCCGCTTCCTGTCACGTGGCCGTCGCCTCCAGGTAGCTCTGTAGTTTGCGGACGGTGGACTCGTCCAATGAAAAGAGGTCAAAGTCAAAGGTGGTGTTTGTCACGTTAAAGTGGCCGGTCTCCTCGATCAGGTTGACAATCTGCAGGACAAAAACAGAAACTATTAAATTTTAGTCAGAAATGTGGACATGGTGCAGGAAGTAGCCACATTTCTTTGTGTTTTAGCTAAAAAAAATAATGCATTTCACTGGGATTTGATACTACAGACCAACACAGGAAAGTTAATAACTGTGATATGGAAGAAAAATGTTTAATTTATTATTTTTCTCTAACAATAGAAAGCCCAGATGCACCGATCCACTTTTTTTTTTTTTTTTACTTCCGATACCGATACCAAGATCTGAGATTTAGCTTCTGATACAGAAAAACAGTGCTGAACTGTCAAGTTTCTTTTTTCTTATTTTAATAAACGGATATAAATGTAATGAATTACAAATTATTTGATAACTCTCCACCAGTACAACAATTAAGTACACCAATAGCTTCATAGGTTTAGTCAAACATGTAGAAACTCAACAATAAAGAAACTGAGAAAAACAGGTTAACTCGGTCAAATATAAAAAATAAAGTGCAACAAATATTCAAAACTGAAGCAGAGAAAAATAACATGTTCGCTAATTGGTCAAATATAAAAAATAAAGTGTAAAGAATTTGAGTAGATTTGCTCTTATTGATACAGATATTAAAATCTGATTGGTGCGTCTCCAATAGACACTAGAAAAGTTGTCCATACATTTGTATTCATCACCCCTAAAATAAAATCCTCTTGATAAAATTAGAGCTCCAAGTCCTTTGAAGTTTTCATCTTTAGGTACTAAAAGGAGCGGTGTCATGTTTGTGCCATTTTACAGAACAAATGCGCAACAGTCGCTGCTTTCCATAACTAAAATGGGCAAAATTGTCAATATGTCACTAATTTTGAAAAAAAAACAACAACTTTTTAATGAGGTTTTTGGATTAAAATAATTACAATCGCATGTGAATAAGTTTGTTCACTCTATAAGTCGTTAAAAATCATGCGGCACCGTCATCATCCAACCACTTCCTGTTTTCTTCATATTTTCCGCCAGTAGTATCCGGTTGTTGATCATGTGACTTGTGATGCAAAATAAAATGTTTCCATTGCAAATTTTGACACATCCAAGAATGTACTTCATACTAAAGCAAAAACTTATCGCAAAATTGAGTCGTTCAGAAACTTCCATGTTTCCATTAAGCAGGTTTATTTTCTCAACTCCAGTTTTATGGTCAATGGAAACATTTACTGTTGCCTTCAGTTATAAAAATGCTGTATTTATCAAACATGACTTCAAATTGATCTTGTAATTTGATGCCTTGAAATTGGGGCTCTCTCTCTTTAAGAAGCTCCTGCTCTCTCTGACACTCCGCCTTCAGCTCATCTTCACAGTTATGCTGTGCACAGCCGTTCTGAGGCGTTTGCCAATTGCTGCAGCCGCTAGTCTAGAAGAGCTGAGTGGGGCAAATAAAGTGGAATGTATTCTTAATAATCCTCTACTTTCTGTTTATCAACGACATGAAACCTCTATAAAATTTCTGCTCTTTCGTAGAACAGGTTTAACTACAACAGGAGTAAATGTGGCAGAGAAAGTCGTATCGCCCACCTGCTGCAGGACGTTTCGCTCCCTTAATGCCATCAGTCTGCGGTGGAGGTCCACCAGCTCCTCTGTGTAGGCCTGCAGCATTCATGAAACAAGACGTCAGAAAACACAAAGTTCACAGGAAGACGTTAGTTGTTGACTGATTGATTCTTTGACAATTTTTTCTTTTTTCTCTAAGCTGAAACCAGTGGTGTCCAAACTTTTGACCCAAATCAGCAAAATGAAACTAGCTATTTAACAGAAATGCTAAATAAATAAAAAATATCGTGAGCTATTTCTTTTTAACTGCCGACTGATAAATCATCATGTAATATTTTAAAGAAACAACATAGAAAATAAGGAATTTCTATGATCTGAAAGGTGTCAGATGTTTTTTTTAATAAAACAAACTAAAGTTTTGGGTTGCATATTTTTTATTTTGTTGGTCTCGAGCAGGAGTCTGCAACCAGATGCTCCAGAGAACCAACTAAAGTTTTAAATACAGATGAATGCAGATTATTCTTTGTATTAAATCCTCTTTTGTCGTGGAATAATTGCATTGAATTTCTACAACAAGGCGATTTCTAAATCTATATTTTTTCCTTTCATTTTCCTTCTGCATCATCTCTGTTTAGTAGCGGCCCATTGAGGGCCACATAAAATTATTAAACTTTGGACACCCCTGGCTTACAGTAATATAACTGATCATGTTTAGGGTCAGAAATTATAATAATTTGACATATTGGTTGATTTATTGAACAACGTTGGGTGTTTTGATTCTCATACCAACAGAAAATCCAAACAAAAGTGTGTCGTTAAAAAGGTAAAATAGTCAAAGATTTGTTTCGTTTATTAACACAACTATTGCAGCAAAATGGTTATTTTATTTTTAAGTTTAGACATAAAAAGTTTGATTTACCCTTCCTACCTTGTCGTATCCCTTCTTCATCACCTTCTCCGAGCGAAAAGAGGAATCTGGACTTTTTCGGACAACCTGTGGCAGAAGATGGAGGCCAACCAGAGAGAGAGATGGATCGGAGATTTTAAAATAAAAAAACAAATTTTTTTACATTTTATTTTCATGTATTTCAACAGATGACTGACAAAAAATGCAAGACCGAATTATTTAACAACTGATTTAAAATGGGAAATAAATTTAGCAAACCGAGGCCTGTCACGATAAATTGTTTGATAACGATAAATTGTCCCAGAAGTTATTCTTTAGATTTTGAGACCATTTTCAAGTCATAATAATGCAAATGCATCCTCTCAAAGATCAATAATCTCTCATTTCTAATGAACATTTAACGCTGGAACTAGAAGACATTTTAAATTTCCCAAACAAATGAAACAAAAAAATAAAATGGATTTAGTATTTGTAAACAAAGCTGCCCTTCAAAATAAGGGGCTGATCTTCAGATTGAAGCTTTACGTCATCCAGTCTTCCTACCAATCATTTAAATGATTGAGCTCCTTTTAATTTATCATGCGACTAAATGATTAATTGCGACAAGCTGTAAGTTCACTCTGTTACCCAAGAGCTTGTACAGCTGCTTTAAGCGTCCATGAAACACAAACTTCATAAGATCTTGTTTTTGTCTCATATTATTCTGAGAAACTTGAACTTAAGCTCTTTGAAATGTTGCATCAGTTCGTTGTGGTTTTGCATGAGTTGGGTTATATCCGCTCATCAGACGCCGTTTATTAAATGACTGTACGCCTCCAGTCCTGCATGCGTTTTTTCTAAATGTAATTCTTCAATAGTCATTTCTACGATTCTTTAATCTGACTAAGTGTTTAATGTCTGAGCAGCACCAGAATCAAGACATGGCTCTAGCAGACGACTGAAACCCCCGTCGGCGCGCTGATTGAAAGCACAATAAAACGCTCGGTGGGAGACTCACTTTGTTGTTGGACGAGCCGTGTTTCTGTGGGGGTGGAGCGGGGTCTCGACTGGGGCGGTGCGATTCGTCGCTGCTGTCACTCTCGCTGTCCAGGCTGAGTCTGTCGGAGGCACAGGTCGAGGTCAGAGGTCATTCAAACAGACTAAAGGAACTCTGTCTGGCACTCGTAAATGCCCGTCTGCATCTGACGATGCGTAGAGACTCTTCGCAGCCAGTCAAGTGAATCAGTTTGACTGAACTACAATCTCTACCTGGCTTTAATAAAAAAAAAAAAACTGAAAATGCTGAG
The DNA here is from genome assembly GCF_001443285.1 of Poecilia latipinna. Lineage (NCBI taxonomy): Eukaryota > Metazoa > Chordata > Actinopteri > Cyprinodontiformes > Poeciliidae > Poecilia > Poecilia latipinna. Next base: position 6,406 of record NW_015116014.1, read on the forward strand.
AATAAACCACAATCTGCATGTATAAAATACAGATTCTGGCTTAAAACTTTGTGATTTGGCTCAAACTGACCGAGAGTCGCGGTTGGGGGGGTTGGTTTTGATGGGCGTCCCTTCTTCTGAGCTGCTGTCGTCGTCGTCCGACTCTTCAGACTGGATCTCTTCCACCATGGATCTGAGCGGGCCTGAGAGACGAGAACAGAAACACGTCAGTTCTGTCATCTGAACAGATTAAAACGTTTTAATCCAACGATTTACCAAACCAACAGTTGGTGTCTCTGAAATGGAATGCAGTTGAGGCTGAAACTATTAATTTTAGGATTTTTTAGCAATTTATTTTGTTTAAAACAGGAGCGATACAAAGTTCACCGCAAGAGGAGAAACAAACTGTACCAGGTTATAATTTCCAAATGTCCTGATTGATTAAGTAACTGATTAATCAGTTATTCTGATGACTAAACTTGATTAATCAAAAAAAATAAATGGGCACATTTTGGAGACATTTCATTTAACCACTTACGCTTATTTTTTTACATTAGAAATGGTTAAAAAAGCAAATAAATTTTTTTAAATAATAAAAAGCATTTTATTTCTTATCTTTCTTATTCCTTGATCATTTCTGCTAAAATAATACTTTTAACATCTGAAAAGCTGCTCAATTTAAAATAAAGATGCTGATGTGTTTATTTTTTAGATAAACTAATAATTAAACAGCTAAATGTGCTTCATAGGAGATTTTAATATTTTTTATTTAAAGAATTTGAACCAGGTGAAGCTGTAACTGTGCCACTTGAAGAGTCGATTCACTGGACACTGGATTTGGGAATAAAATAATTAATTTAAAATCCGTATGCGTTCCCTGAAGACTTGAAGTGAAGACAATTGTAAGCCCAGGGTTAATTAAAAGGTTAATCACTAGAAACAACACAAATGACTAATTATTAAATCACCAAACTCACCTTGCCCTGGTTTTTGTCCAGGCTCAAAGTCCGAATCTGAACTGGAGTCAGAACTGGAAGTTGAGTTGGAAGGACTCGAAGCAGCCGATTGCTGGAAAAACAGAAATTTAAAAAGTACAACAGGTTAAATAAATATTAATAATATGAACAAATAAATGGGAAACATGAGTAGAATCAACTGAATACTTCATGTCTTAAGTTAATTGACACAAAAAAGTTCTAATTCTGCAGACAGCAGGCAAATGAAAACGTATCCAGTTAATCTTGAGTCCATTACAGATTAAGTTATTCTTGTTTTACTTGTGAATTGTTTTCCAAATTAATTTCTGTAAGAGGCATTTTCCAATGAAACATCTAGCAGACAAAAATCCTATTTTCAAAATAAATTTCAGGAAATTTACAAAAACAAAACAATGCAACCTTTTGTACAAGTTTAAAAAAATGCATACATCAATTCTCTTGCAGGAAGGAAAAACTAAAAATGACAAAATCATCATTATTAAAGAAAATCTGATAAATTAGACATTTACAGCAGCTCTAAAGTCATAAACGCATCCTGGTTTGTGTTTGTAGCAGCGGGTTTTAACTCTTCACCGTCGTATTTACCTAAAAATCCTCCTACCTCTGACTTTGACGACACTTCGTCCTCTGAATTGGACTCCTCCGACTCTGGAAGTTTCTTGAGCTCCTTCAGCTCCTGGGCATCGTTTTTGTTTTTGGGCGGCCAGCGGCCTTTCTCCTTGGAAGGTTTCTTCTCGCCGTAGGACTGGCTGATGGCCGAGGACGAGGAGACGCGCGGCGACGTCCCGGTGAACGCGCTGCCGGTCGGCCCCTTCAGCCCGTCGGAGCTGCCCTTCTTCTGCTTCTTGGCGCTGGGTTTGGGGGACTCCACGGTGGAGGGGCGCTTCCCCGGAGCTTTGGCCTCCACCGCTCCTCCTCCGCCTCCCCCGCCGCTTCCTGCCCCCCCTCCTTTGGGGGACATGCCGTCCATCTTCGACTCCTTCAGGGTGAGCTTGGGCTCCTTGAAGGCCGCCTTCGGCTGAACTTTCACTTCGTCCTTCACTTTGATCTCTGACGGCTTTTTTGAAGAGGAGGATGAGGAAGGGTCGCGACCGCTTTTGCTGCTCCCATCTCGGTCGTCGCCTTTGGACGACCCTTTGCTCTCAGAGTCTTTCCGCGATCGTTCACGGTGCTCCTTGGTCAGTTTGTGTGGTTTGGGTCCTTTGCTGCTGCCACCACTTCCTTCTTTGCTTGGTTCCTGAGGAGAGGAAAATAGCAGGACTTTCATCGGATCTACAAATTAAAATATGTAGGTTCAGGCTCATAAATGCTGCATTTTTGGAATTAAATTTTTACATTTATTAAATCTTGGGTAATTTTTGCACGTTTAAATGTTTGCTCATGAAGCTACACAAACTTAAATATGTTCAAATCAGTCAGTTTTTAAATAGCATCATTTTGATGGCCATCAATTTAAACTAATGTCTGCAGATAGAGATTATTTTAGTAACTGAGTATTCTACTAATTATTCTGATGATTAGCTGAAAAAATTAAATACATTGGTACATTCTGCAGATTTTTTACTTAACCACTTGTACAAGATTGAAAATACTCAAAAAAGCAAAAGAAAAACATTTTGTCACCTAAAATGTAACAACAGCATTCCTGTAATTAACGCTTCATTATTTATATGAAAGATCGAATCTGCAGCTACATAAATACTCCTAACATGTGAAACACTCAGTCCTTCCTGATTAACTCACTGAAGCTAACAATTGTTTTAATAATTGATCATTCTGACAATTTTTTTTTTTAAAAAGTGGCAAATTCTGCTAATTTTTCAACAATATCAGCTTGTTTTATACAATATTATAAATATAATAAGATGAAAATTTCTTTTTCACATAAGAAAAAAAAAACATCTTGCGGACTAAAATCTAATATATCATCCCCTTCGTGTATGTGTAGCTAAAACTATGCCACTTCAGTTCTGAGAAAAGGATATTTGCAGAAAAATATATATATTTTTTTATCTTAAATTCAAAATATTTTTATACAGTTTTGGGTTTATTATAGCTCTAAATGTGATGTTCTTTCAGCAAATGTCCTTTTTTTTTAAGTGTTTACTCCAGGTAACGATTCATCGATTCCTAAATTATTTGACAATTATGTAAATTAATCTGATTAATAGTTTCTCTACAGTTCAGTAACAGAGAAAGTTAGTCAGAATTTTTTAATTGTCCACCAAAATAAATGCGTTACCAGGGCTGAGACATTGAAACAGGAGAGATCTGAGCTCTTCTGTTTGCTCCAGATTCTCACTGCAGAGTTTTGGACCAACTGAAGGCAACAACGGATTTTGCATGACCCATGTTAAAAGAAATTACAAAAAAAAGTGTGTTGCAATAGTCTAGACGAGAGGAAATAAATGCATAACTAACCATCAAGTTCCTTTTTATTGTAACTCCCACCTTCTTAGTTTGGAAATATTTATCAACTTGCTTTGAGTGACCTTCAGGAGAAACTAGTTTGACCTAAAAGCTGATTTTAAAAGTTTAATCTGTTGATAAAAGTTTTCCGTTTTCAGAACTCAAAATTGTTGGAGCAGTGATAAATTAAATTCTGTACACTTTAATATTGTTTTAAATACTTCTGTTCTTCAAAACGTATCACGTCTAAGAAAACACTAAACATAAAAAATGTGTAGAAATTCACACATTAAATGCAAGTTACCTTGTTAATTACTTCAGGTGTTAAAGCTAACATGAACAAGAAAAGCATTAATTAAAATTACTTCAGGTTAAGTATTTAAAGTGGAGAAATGCTCAACATAAAGCAGATAAATAAGTTAATTTTACTGTAAATCAGGTTTTAGCAAGCATCTCTTCAATTAAAAACTAAAAATATGGATTTAAAAAGTCAAAAAAATAAAGTATTTGCTTTCCAGAGGTTCTCTACCATGGCCCTTAGAGCTCACTGTCCAGAATGTTTTTACTGCACCTCTGCTCCAGCACATCTAATTCAAATGAATGCATTACCTCCTCAGCTTACCATGCAATGCTGCAGAAGCCTGAAAATCACACATTCATTTAAGACAGGTGCCTGGCTGCTGGGGAAACACCCAAAACATGCAGGGCTAGACTGAAAACCAGGAATTATCAAGAAGATTTTTTTAGATTCTGGTTATATCTTAAAAAAAAAAAAAAAAACACACATAGAAATAGACGCCTGCAAAAGAATAAAGTCCTCGTCAGGTCTACTCTCCAACTGATTCATCTTTGAAAAATGCGAAGGAGTCAGTTTTCCTCCTAATGTGCACCCTCACTCCGCAGATAAGAAGAGAGAAATCCTGCACACGAATGCACAAAAACAGCTGGGAACAATTACTAACTCCAGTCAGCCTTTTTCTCAAAAAGGAAAAATATACATTTTTATTTCATCTATGCCTGCAAACGATGCGGACGGATCTCACGTGATCAAGGGGACTTTAACCAAATGATGTTTCTCCCTTTGTCCTACCTTTGATACATGAGAGGTCTTTGTCTTTTTGGGGTCTGAGAAGGCTGAGAGGGGGATGGTGGGAAGCATTGGGTAGTCCGGACTGGGCCTCGACATAGCTTCAGCCCCCTCAGGGACCACCAGTATCTGAAATTAAATACACATGAGTCACTGTGTTTCTCTGCCGACACTCAAAACCACCGGTAGACTCCAAGTTCAAAACGGGAGGCAGTAATTTGGAGAGGATTACAAAGAGGTTCAGCTCATTTGAAGTAAAGTTTTACTGTTTTGATCAACACAAAGCTTTTTGAAATTAATATGTGAGAACAGATGTTTGGTTTTGTTTTGTTGGTTTAGATTGGTGGTCAAAGCAAATGTTAATCCTTTCTAATATTGAAACGATTTCTAAGCAGATCATGCTGGAGCCTGGATTTGATTGGAAATGTTTTCGGTGACTATTGGCCTGCAGGTTTTTTATTTACATTTTTTTATTGGCACACTTGTGTGTTGCAGATTTCTGCTCAGGTCCCTCTTGAAAATGAGACCTGGATCTCAATGAGAGGGGTTTTCCTGGTTAAATAAAGGAAAAAATACTTGAATTACATTAAATATGTTCTGATAAAATACAAATGCTAAGTAGCAATTAACAATATATTTTTTTAATTTGTTTAATATTAAGACAACACACCAAAAGTTGTCCAAATACAGAAATATATCAAAACATTACGGATAAGATTCTGAAGAAACAAGTGTGGATTTCCAAGTTTGATCAATGGATTTGTACTCAAATAATAACATATGGAAAGACATGAAGAAAAGGAAGAATAAATTAAATGTTTCTCCATATAGAAGCCATTTTGAAAGTATCATTAACAAGAACGGCTTTTCAACAAAGTATTTAATACAATTTAGTTTGTTCAACACTTATGTTTTTATCAATTGTGTCTTTTCTACATGTGGATCACTTGAGTTGTTGAAAATATCTCGGGTGAATTTTATTAAATGTCGCCACTCTTGCAGGATTTTACTGTTTCCTTACAGTGACTTTAACATATCAGAGTTTTACCACTGACCACTGATTTGATTGGCTGACGCATTGTATCATTTATTTTCACACAGTGATGCTACAACTCACTTTTAAGCATTTTTTCTGAATAATTTAATGCTTTGGAAGCTGTGTACAGAGGCCAGAAACGCTCTCGTTGTTTTCAAAGCTTAACACAACCACAGGAACTGTATTTAATGAGTGAAATGAGAAATAAAATGGTCAGATTTTTACTGTAATCTGACCTAAAGTCCTCTTAGCTGTTGTTGAGTAAAGCTGTCAGTGACAGACTTACCCCTCCCGCCTTGATGAGCTTTTTCCTGAATTCTTTGGTGGGGTTGTTGAAGGTGAGTTTCTCACAGCGCAGGTGGTTAACGGGAGGGTTTCCCTCCAAGTTAAGGAACAGGTCATAATTGAAGATGACTTTTTTTGGCTCCTCCTGAACAAGAGAGAGAGGATTAAAACTTGCTTTACGTGCCACAACAGAAGCTGAATGAAACAAACAGTTTTTGTAATTAAAAAGTATTTCTGAATAATAATCACTGAATAATAAGTGACATTTCTTGGAAGGAAATTTTTAAGAAATCAGGAAGGAAATGAGAATTATGTACACTTAATGTTATGTCGACACCAAACTAATGTTAATAGCACAAACTGTTTCTCTTCCTTTTGAACTCCAACCATTTAAACTTTCACTAAGTCGCCAAGTTGCAAAATTAATTACAGAGAAATTATGTGAGCTCACAAATAGAAGTGAACTAATTTAGAGTTAAGAATCCGACTCTTAGAGACTGGCAAGTAAAATACTTGATTTGTTTTTATAAAACTAAACATCATTTAAATAAAATATCTACAAACATATAGTAGCATCAAACAAAGAAATTAAGGCAGAGATCTTCACAATAAAAGCTTTTCAAAATAAAAGCAGCACATTTGGATTTGCTAAATAAATTTTAATTTTGCTTTCATTTATAAATAACACAAGGTGCAGGGAACTCCAGTTTTTGAGAGCTTGTGTCATGCATGGTTTAGACCAGGGTGTCCAAAGTGTGGTGCATGGGCTATTTATGGCTCTCGAAATGATTTTGTTTGGCCCTTCACCAAAAGTCAACAAAAGGTAAAACATTTCGCCAATGAATAGAAAACAACGAATGCTTCAAAAAAAATTTAAAATTGTCTTTTAAAAAGGCATCTGAAGTCCTTTTTATGTTTTTAATCATTAATGATTTCCATTTTTGATGACTGTTTTTATTGCTTTTTTTGTGTTTTGTGATGTAAAGCACTTGTTGTAGAAATGTGCTGCACGAATAACTTGATTGAATAAAAATAAAATTATTATTGAGCGAGTAAAATTAAAAATAAATCAAATTAATTTTTTAATTTGACAGTTTGGACACCACTGGTTTAGATGTTTCCTTGCTTGAACGCACACACACAGACTTGAATGACGGCAACATTTTCAGGCTGCAGCAGAACTTGCTGAAAGGCTGAGGAGATAATTTGGTGATTTGAATCAGGTGTTGGAGCAGGGCCACGTCTAAAACCTGCGTCGACCCTTTGAGGACTGAAGTCGACCACTTCTCGAACAACAACAGGTTCCAACACATTCAACATCTGTCCGCACTCAAATGACACCAGATTCCACACACTTTAAGGATAGATGGAAGGACGTATGAAACATTTATGGAACAATTAATTAGGCATTTAAAAACAGCTTTTTTCCTCCTCTGTTATCCCACATTTTCTTTCTCCACACCATAAAATACGTGTAGTACTGTTGCGGCGTTCGCACCTTGTTCTTGAAGTAAACCTCGATAGGCATGATGAAGCCTGCGTAGCCCGATTCCTCCACTTTGTATGGAGGCTCCTTGCATACTGGAGACAGACACACACTCATCACTGACGATACTAATTTATATGTTCATATGAGTGATTTTAATCACAATATGTTGCAGGATATTTTGCTGTCATAAAAGTGACGACAAAGTATGTACAACTACTTTACCGTATCTTTTAATTCATCTGTAGTCTGACTGCTGCAGTCGAAGTCCCGTAACAAAACAGAATCCATTTTTATAACAGGCTTCTTCTACAGAAGTTAGATTTATTTTTTCACTAAAAATATTTTTTCACTAAAAAACTGCATTTTTTGGAGGAAATGCAGTCTATTGTTCTCAAAATAAAACAAATATTGTATCACGGTAAAAAAAAAAATCCCAATAATTATAAATATGATAAATACCCATCCCTAACTCAGTGTACTTTTCAGAATAATCCCAATTTAAAATAAACAGAATTAATAAAAACATTTCCAAATTGAAAACAATCGTTGTAAATTAAAATCAAAAACTTCTCAAATACCAAATGTTTAACTTTTTTGTTTCTTGTACCAGTCTACTTGAGCTTAATATGATGGAATAATTTAAAAACATTTGTTAAAATGGTCAAATTTGTATATCAATTCATAAGACTTTTAGAAATGTAAATTGGATTGATGGATTATTCTTCTTTGTTCATTTTTATTACACTTATATCTCTTATACAGATGATCATCTGTCCTTAATCTGACCTCTTTCAAAGCTTAAAGAACTGCTGAATTTCAGATGCATCACAAAAAAGAGAGCTTTGAATAAACAGTGTAAGTATATGCGTTTAAATCTAATGTTGAGCATTTACCTCTCTTGGGTTTGGGGAAGCTGTCATGCAGGCGGAAGACGACCCTCTCTACAAAGTGCTGGATGTCGCCGGTCTCTGGGCCTCTGACAAAAACCATCCAGTCGTGGGTGAAGCCTTCAGAGGTCACTTTCTTCTTCAGCTGAGCTCTGTGACCCAACTCCAGCTTCACCTGCACCGTGCACTGGAAAGGAACCAAGTTATATTAAAAAATGCATAAAAGGTTTATCAGGAGGCAGAGACTTCAGATCAACTTGCTCCAACCTCGTAATCTATGTGTATCGCTTCTTTTTTCTTGATAGCTTTATATTATCAAGCCAAAAATTGATGAGTTTCTTCATGTCAGCTTTGCTGAACATCTTTACAAGTCCAGCCACAGATTCACAGGTAGATCTCCATCAACGTTTGACATGCACATTTTGAAGTATCGCATCAGAAAAGGTTGATGGACATGGTCATATTCGAGATAAATTTATCAATTTCACAAACATGTTTTTAAGTTTGCTTTAACTTAGCAAATCAAGGTCCAAACACAGAGGGAGAGGACTTTCAGCCTGGAGTGGGCAGTCAGAGACAACCGAGGCTGGGATTGGAGTGGTGAGACGCTCCCACTCACTGGTGGGGTGGTGCCTTACCAGAGGAACGAAACTCTGAAAAATTTTCAAGTTCAAAACCCCAGCATGGAAGAAAGGACTCTGCAGTCAAGAAATTGTTTTTATCCTTTTATTTGTCAGTTATACTCCTAAAATGAGAATAAAGTGGTATTATTTTCCCATGCTTGGCCAAGCTTGTGAAATAACTGGTGTATTTAAGTGAGCTGTACTGGTGCAGTGTTATCAAATAAATTTGTAATTCAGTAAATTTCTGTCTACGTCTAAAAAAATAAACATTTTAAGTCAATTCACCTGTTTTTCTGTATTGGCTGAACCGACAGATCTCTGCATCAGAAGTGAAAAAAGTGCATCGGTCCATCCCTAATGGAAATATTTAATTACACTGATCTATAATGAAAATGACCTTTAGCATGAGCCCTGTCCAGGTGGCTTCATACCGCTTCTTCTGCGGTGATAAATTACAGCAGCAGAAACACCTTGCAAACTAAGCCGTCTTATGAAATAAACATAAGCGAAGCCAGCAACGCGATTAATCCGAGAACCCACTATTCATCATTTCCCCGATTCCACCTTGAACAAAAACCTTCAAGTCTCTGCTCAAAGTCTGGTGACACTTCAGAGGGGAAGGAAGGGCGGCGTCTGGAAAGACACAAAGCTGGACTGGTGTCGGGACGCTCTCAGTGAAATTAAGAGTAATTTGACGCCCAAGCAGCCCGATCTCAAAAGAGGAGTCCAGAAAAGGAGCGCATTATTGGACTACTGCTGTCTGCCACGGACAATAACAGGAGAGAGCCTCGCAAATGACGCTGTGATTATAGAAGATGAAGAGGAGTGCAGAAGGAGAACACCGAGACGGGGTGCTGGTGAGGAATGAAGTGGAGAGACGGGGGGGGGCAGAAAGGCACTTTATGTCCAGGGACGGCCTGAAGAATGTGGGGATTTGGAAATGGCACGGTGCGGCTCGTGAGTGGAGGGATTAGACGGGACGGGACCGCGATGAGCTCGTTTGGCGCTCACCTCCTCCCTGCCTGGCTCTCTGCCTGGCCATCCTGTGACAGTAATGCCCTTAAACTCCAGACTGCAGCGTGCCAACGGGGAGACGACGAGGGAGTCGCTCTGATCATTAACCACACCCTCCCCCACCGAGGAGTCGCAGAAAATCAGATAAGCAAAGCATAAAGAGAAAGGCTGGAGTGTTTTATTAAGCAACTGAATAGTTTACTGAATAGTTAAACTGAAGTTTAATTTTACACTGACATTTTATCAATTAATTCGGCTAATCTGATGCTGAATGGCTGGGAGTGGGTATGAATATCTGCCAATAATCAAGACGTATTAGCCCAACAGGCAATAAATGAGGGTGATGAATTACAGACGTGACAAATAGAGGGAAATTAATGAGCCACTCTTTTAATGACATAACAATCAATGAAGCCAATATTTCAAGTTAAGTATGGCTTAGTCATTTGCCCCAGCTCCTTGACTGCAAGAACTTTAAGCTTTTAATTGGACAAGATCCTGTAAATGGATAATATTTATGCTTTTGAATAAAAGTCATGCTCATAAAAATCGGTGTAAACATAATAAAATTAGACTTCAACCTGAGTACAATTTAAATCAGCTGAATAATAATATGAAGCTGTTTCAGATGAGTTTTCTTTTAAATTTTGATAATCGGTCGCAAAAATCAGTGCTTAATTTTTTATTTTGTTTGGACAAAAAAAAACACATTAGGAAATGTATTTTTGCAGAAAGACGAACAAAACATACAAACACAAAATAACCTTTTGAATTAAAGCAATACAATCAAGAGAAGTAGCATATTTACACATTAAAAATTGATATTGCCATGGAAATACAAACAGATAAATCAAGTGCTTACATACAATAATATTAAATCAAACTAAACTTTTATCATTTAAAGTCAATTAGAAATACCACCAGGATGTTTACTTGCTAAATGCCAAAATAATGTGAGTCAAACAATCAAGTTTTATTCCTCCTGACAGATCTGGTTTAACAGTCAGGATTTGGAGGAACGGTATTCTCAGGCTTGAAAGTTCTCCTTTTTTTTTTAATAATAAAAATTAAGGCCAAAAAGCCCTAACACAATAAATTTAGATGGACAATAAATTGTTCCAGACATTATGGTGATAAACGATACTATTGTTTTGAGACCATTTTCACATGATTTAGGCATAATAATGCAAGAACACCTTCTCAAACATTAAGAACATTTAGTACTGGAGCTGGAAAGACATTTTAATTAGCCAAAATAAACAAAAACAAATAAAATGGATTATGCCGTCTCAAATAAACAAAACATATTAGTCATTCAGCTCGGACAGCTATTACCAGCTTTCACCAACATCTTTCCAGGGTCTTTTGTTTTTCAGGGTTTTTACAGACATTTCATAACCCGTCTGCTTCCTGAACAGCATGATGGCTGCACAGTCTCATGTTGTATTTGCCTAATTGTTGGAACAGATGAACATATAACCATCAAGCATCTGGAAAGGATGACCCAAAGTTTCCTTCTCTGTAATTTTGCATGTTGAATCAGTTACATTATTATTAGGTGTGTAACGCACAAAAATTTTAAACCAAATGGTTTTTGGTTATTTTTTTCCCCTTTATTCAGCAAAAAAATACTCAAAACTTTCTGATAAATTAGGTTTAATCCAGGATAAGTATTTTTGTTTGATTTTCTCAATAAAATGATTACTATAAAACCACCTGGATATCATGTTGTTGCTTGGAAATGTTTTCATAAGACCGAGCCAATATTTGATGGTTGAATGATACATGGAGCTACGTTTGCATTTTAGCTGATTTTCCTCTCAACTAAAGATTTTAACATTTTGCTCTGAGTCATTCCAGGTGAGTAATAAAGTTCAGGTAAGAGTGAGCTAAAATATGACCTATCATTGTTGAGCAAAGCTTGAAAGCCATGAAATCATTAACTGGGCTTTCCAAATAAAGGTAGTTGGGAACTTCTGAATTGGCCTTTAGCAAAAATAATGTTGGCAATCCTAAATTACTAAAACAGGAAAGATTTAGTATCATTTACTGTCAGTAAATAAGTCAAGTCCACAACTTCAACTCTCTGTGTGCCAAATATTGCATTTAAGTAGTTGGATGGACTCTCAATATCCTAATTTCATTAAATGCTCGTGACCTTCACCAATAACACAGCGATACATTTGTCATATTTTAAGTTCCTTGGTGAGAATACCCCTCTAAGTCACAACATTGTCAGGAAAAGTAGCAATTATAAGTTACTAATAAATAAATAAAATCTATATTGTAGCTTTTTTAAAAATCCAAGTGTCTATTTTTCCATTAAAATCAAAGATCATATTAATTATAAAAAACAATGCAAGAAGAGAAAAAGCAAGCTTAAAACACCTGGATACCAATTACAGAAATAAAATGTTTATCTGAAATAATAATATGCAGACAAATTCACAATTTGAAGCAAAAATAGTGGATATTTCAATCAAAAGAAATGCAGGGGACTAAAAAGCAAATAAAGCAAAGCTGCTAAAACAGCGACGATGTGTGCATGACCACGCTGTTTTTTTCTCTCCAACTGAGGGGAAACACAAATTCTGGCAGACATGCTGGCTCCCATGAAAACAATGAACTCCCGGCGGCCATAAATAAATAACATCCATTAATCTCTTCAAGCTAATAAACGATTGAAAGAAAAGCAGGAACACTGACCCAAAGAGAGCACACACACAGGGACACCAAGCAATGACCAAATTTCCTTTGGGTGAAGATCAGACTATCATAGCCTACATCAGCAGGAACAGTGAAACGTTAATCTGTTTTGGAAAATCTTACGTCCTAAAGAGACACTGACCAATTACAAATACAGTCAGTGAGGCCTCCAGTGAAAGCAAGTGACCATTTGAAACTGGGTGTGTGAATTAGAGTGTAAGAAATTTAACAAGCTGCATGACAAATCAAACATGTCAACCCAGCTGCACTGATCCTGCAATAAGATCTGATCATAAGAAACCAGAGGAGATCAGATGCACATAAAGTCCCAATTCCTCTTTAGTTATAGACATATGAAGCAGCATGACCAAACAAACCACTGTGATGCAACGATATTCCAATTTCCCCAAGACTTTAATTCAAACAAAACATTGACAGACTTCTGTATTTCTTGGATTTGGTTCAGTTCATTCAAACGCCACACAACTCTGCAGAACACCTTGACATTTCAACCACTGCAGACTGACACACTTTGCTGTTGCAACATGATCTTCATAACACGACTGAGAATGACAACTCAATTACGGAGCTTTAACACAGAGTCAACTAATAGATACACTGAGAAATCATCTGTCAGCAAGAATCAGATGATACTGACCTTGATTAACACTGACCGGTGACAGGTCAGTCAGTCAGGGTTTCTTTAAAGGGGACATATAAAGCGATATCTGTCATATTTTTGAAATCTGTTCAGTTTCTCTATTCATTATTAGTCTTTTTGAACTATTACTTCACAAAACAAACAAGTTAATCAATTTCCGGCTAACCAATTTTGTGAATCCGCCATTTTTATTTCTCACATTATTTTCGGATTTAAATTGTGAAGGTGTGTTAACCCACAAATTTAATTACACCCAGCATCAGAGTCTTTTCTAAGTGGCTGGTTAAATGTTATTTTTCTTAGAAATGTACCCACACAGTGGGGGAAAATCCTCTTTATTTGCACAAAGAACTTCAAGGACGAGTGCCACTGGTATAAAGAAGGATTTGCCAAACGAGTGAAGGGTGAGTTCCTTCTGTCTATGGAAACGACGGACACAGTAAAGTGATTGATAAATTGTAAATTATGCTAAAAAGACAATCAGGTTTTATCCTGCTGAGCTTCTCCAGGACTTCTGTTTCAGTAATGCTAGCCAAACTAGCCACATCAACCAATATAAGCTGAGGAAAAATAGTGAAATGTGAATGGTATATTCATTTTCTGCTTTTAAATAATACCAAGACACCTTTTTAGATATTCTTATAATTCTTAGAGAAATATCAGTTGGCAAGGCTGATCAGAAATTGGCCATAAAATTGTGACTGGTCCATTTTTAGAGTTAATTTTTACTTTCGGTGTCTGTAAAAAAATAAAAACTATTTTCAAACTGATTAAAAATCCAGTTTTTGTCATTACTGTCCTTAATTTTGGAAATTGGTAGTTATGTTAATATCAAGATATGTGCACTGAAATAAACTTCAAGATGCTACCAAACCACAGAAGAAGAAAAACTTGTGTTTTTCTGGAATAAACAGAGAGGAGTGCAACATTTTTGGCAGATTTGAGCTGTTTCTTTGCAGGTGAACGTGAACACATCTTAAAAAAATGTAAAATATAGGACAGTGGTATTAAATACTTGTGATTAGCCCATTTTCCAATAGTAGTGACAAACCTGGAGTTTCAGTTAGAACAGACCAAAAAGCTGGAATTTGCTTTTAACTTTTACCAGAAGTCGACTTTGGGCGGTTGAGACTTCAAAGGGGGTCAACGCTGAATAGAGTCTAGCTCCATGAAAGTGGATGAGCCACTTTCCACGAGTGTGTGTGGCTTCACCCTGAAAACCCAGCCTCCTGCAGCCTCAGGCATTTGGGACGCACCAAGCTGCATTTCTTCCACAGACAGCAGATCTATAATTTGGCTTACTGAGCTTTCTGCATAAAATGTTCATCTTCAGATGTCATAAACCCTAAGTGAGCAATTTTGTACATTAATCAAATGTGGATTAGAAACTAACCCTTAAAATTATACAATACATTGTGAGGTCATGGAGACTGGATTCGCCACTAACACACACAGACTCCGATAGATTTACCTACATGCATTTTATCCTCTTTACCCAGAACATATAAAATACTAAAAACTACAGACTTCTGCCAACATTTAAATAGTTTTAAAGGGATTTTTCATGAGCAAATAAGACCAATAAAAGAAGAAATAGAGGGAAGACTTGTCTACAGAAGATGAACAGCGAGCAAAAAAAAACCCTACTTTCTGTTTGTTTTATAGTCTTAATGACAGGGTTTGTTTTAAAACACAGGGTTCATTATGCTCCCAATTACCGTAAAAGAGAACAACCCAACTAGGTTTGATTCATTAAGTCTTTTACAATGTGAATTAAACTATAATTATTTTAGGAACTTCTTCCTTTATATTCTTAGAAGATAAAAAAATGCAACCTATAAACACAAATGCTCTTTTCAGACATATTGGCACCTGAAATTTACAAAAAGCAAGAAAAACCTTGGAAATGGTAAAGATTGTGTCACTCTGTAGACAAATCCTGCTTTTGTCAATGCTACTAGGATTACAACTTGTACTAATTCAGCAGACTTTGTATCAATTCAATAATTTGAGTTGCTGCAAGAGAGTGGATTGAGTTTGATGAAAAGCTCAAAAACACTGTTGTTTTCTGGTTCCTAAATACAACACACATAATCACTACTGGATCTGGTTGACATGGTTGGATGGTGTTACTGAGTGAAGACGACTCAAGTTAGCTACATTTAAAAAAAAAACAACTGATTTGATACATGAGCACTTAAATAGCATAGGATCAGATTTCTATCAGATATCTCAGCATTTAACATCAATATTTACTATAAAAAAGAATGTAAGCAGAATGACTTTCTTCTTGTGAGCCTTCATTCTCTGCTGCTGTTTAAACATTAGAAATATCAAATTATAAACTATAGAAAATCACTACTACAAATCAGCTCATACAGTTAGCAGCAGCATAACCACTAAAACCATTTCATTTATTAACAATTGTTGGCAATATCAATTTTTATCTACAAACTATGCTTTTCAGTTATTCTGGGTAACAACATAGTCTGTGTTGTAAATTGAGGGACAATTGTTCTAGCAATGCCGTAGGTGTCTTACTTTTTAATTTACACACATGCTTGTATTATTTGAACATTAGATTTTAGTCCTTCAGTTCAAAGCATCAGTTTGGCATACTTTATTTCTATTATTTAGCTAACACACCTCTTAGGATCTTGTCCTTCTCTACTCATGTGGCTTCTGACCATTTTTACCTCCTACAATTTAAAATCAGGTCTACTTCACATCTGTAATATTGAAATTCATACTTTTCCTAATTAAGATATCTGTCCATTTTATATACAAACCTAAGATAAATGGGGGGGGAGTCACTGAATTACAAAAATAAATTATAAAATATCAGAAAATTTTCAGGTATTGTTACCCCTCTAGATAAATAGATAATTATGTGTATTTTCATATGTACAATAGGTGAAAATAGATATTTTTTAAGTCAGTGGAGGAAATAAATAGAGGTACGTATGTAAAATAATGCATTTTTTTTGATGAACTGATGGAAATGTGTGTGCAGTGATGAGTGGCTCTACTGGAAAAATATATATTTATGTAACAATACAAGTAACAGTGGATGTATGGATGGGAAAACTATGTATTGATGAATGAATGAAAAATATATGCATGCATCTATGAAGTATTGAGAGATAGATTTATGAATAGATGGTGGATGGAAGGAAAAATAATTGTGAAAGTAAATACAGATGTATTGTTTGAATCAATGGATAACTGCATGCACGAAAAGAAAAACAGATATCTGGACAAATGCATGGGTGCAACTTTTGGACAATGATTTAAGTAATCTGGAAATATAAACATTTCTTCCTCATCCAACCTGGAAAACACCTACTACTAAATTCCACACTTTTCCATTCTGCGTAGAAACCCTGTGCAGTCCTGAAGGTGGTGAACATTAACCAGCTGTGAGCAAATAATGCAAATATACTCCAGCGTGTTGTAAGATTCCTGTCGTTATCAGCTCCTCTGTGTTGTTCAGATTTCAGGCCGTTGGCGGCGGAGACAACACCGCCGCCAGCCTCAGCAGCCTAACCTGGGGCAGGACAAATCTTTTCCCCCAGCGCCTTGTAGCTGCTCCTTAGCCTTTAGCCAACGGCCGACACTCTCCTCATACATAAATTAGCTTAGCTTAGCTTCACCAAAAGCCCCGATATAAACTGACTGTCGCGAGCTGTAAGCGGTTTGCGTGTGTTTCTGAAGGAACCAGGGCAGAATAAAAACCCAAGCGGGGGTCTCTTTGTGTGCTTGGATGTGGCTAGGCAGCGGTGCTGAGTGCTGTAGTAGTAAATACCGATATATGAGTGCCCAGCTAGCACAGCTCCAGAGCCAAACAACTACGAGTTTTTTTTTTCTCCCCTTTCTCACGCGCAGAAAGGAAGATTCATTTCTCCCCTGCCAACCAACCGCCTGCGTGCTGCCCCTTTCCCCGCAAAAACCTCCCATTCCGAAAGGAGACACGAACCGTACCTGGTTCTCCATGTTTCTCCGGCCTCTGTGATTGTTGTAATTATTTACAGCGGCGTTTGTGGAGCGTCTCCCCGGCCTCTCTGCTCCTCATTGTGTGTCAATCCAGCCCCAGAAGCGGAAGGCAGACGGCTCCCCTCCCCTTCCAGACGGCTGCTGGCAGGCGACCAAAACAGAAAGCCCTTCGGACCAATCAGAGCGCTCCGAATTCAAGCCCTACTCTGAAAATTGGCCAATCGGAAGAGGGAAAAGGCGGGACAATAACCGAGCTGCAAATACAATTGAAGCATTTTCTGGTTGTTGTCTCGAGTGACAGCAAGAGAGTCCCAATAGTTACGGCTCAGTTTCAATTATAAAATGCACTCGATGCTAATTGATTATAAATGAATGGAAAACAGAATTTTACTCACATATTCAGTGGCTTAAGAAAGTATTCACACATCTTTAATTTTCTTACATTTTGACATGTTGAAAACACTGGGTTTAATGCATTTTAATAGGATTTTATGTAAAAACCAGCACAAAGTAGCTCATATTCAGGGAACAAATGTGCCTTTTCCAATAAAATTCTGCAACCTGATGGTAGATTTAAAGAATCATGATTAGGTCAAGAAGGAGAAGAAGTGGTGGTGGTTGAGGTGTATAAATAACTCAGTGTTCACCTGTACAGTGCAACATTTCCTGCCATCAACTGTTGGAGTTCCAGCAAAAAACAAAAAGTATCTACAACCTGATAAAGAAGGCTGGTGCTGTTCTGGCGGCTACTGTGGAACCGCTGGAGATGTTGATCCAAAGAAGGATTTTTCATAAAATCAAGAAAATTATTAACAACTTTCAAAATTCAGTCAGAGGCTTCTTTAGGGCCGCTGTAATACAGACTGCTGCATGTCATTCCTGTTCACAGCCATCAGCATCCACAACAACTCTTTAAAGAACCTTAGATAAAAAGTTACAACCATCCTTTGGGACTAATATTTTTTAATTTGAGAGTTCCACCTGACTGGTAAACAAAGAAAAACATATATTCAATGGAGAACATTTAAGAAATCTTAATAAAGTGTATCATAAACTGTTGATTAATCACATTTACCGATATGTGATTAACTCTTGAGTCTGTCCAGGCTTCCAAATGTATCCCACTGCTCTTGTTTCTCTAAAAAGGGCAGTAAAAATGATGTTGAACTTGAGCTCTGCAGGCGCTATCACACGTAAATCTCATCTGTCATCTCTATTATAGTATTATTTATATTGTAAAGTAAATCCAATGACAACAAAGGACTCTATAAATAGCAATAAACTGAAACGTCTGATGATACTAAGAAATAAAGTATTTATGGGGCGGTAACCAATTAGTCTTCATGAGGTCATAATTCGTCAGTGCAGCTGTCATGATTTAATTCCCTACTTAAGATCTCTGCTGCATGTCTCTGTCTGACTATAAATGGAAATCATTAGTGTCACAAAGTCTTAATTAGAACAATAACTACAGCACAGATGTACAATACTTGATTGATTTCTTCTTTTTTTTCAGCTGGTAATTTTGACTTAATGGGTACAATAAATATGCACTACCTGGCGTTGTTTAAAAACACCTAAAATACCTTGACTGACTGATATTTTTAGCTATTTAGCTTTTTTAGCTTTAAGAATGAGAAATATAGGAAAGTCAAAACAATCATTCAGGATTTTTATACTTCTCATAATACTTTGTATTTCATACACATGAAGCCCAACTTGACACACTGTATAATACATTTGGTCCTGTGAAATTAACCAGCATCATGTATTTTCCTTTACACAAATGATAGGTACCACTGTTTCAAAATTAGAATAACATCAAAAAGGTAATTTATTAAAGTGGTTCAATTTAAAAAGTGAAACTCGTATATCAACTAACTACATAGAGAATTTTAACTATTTTATTTTTATCTTATTTTATTTATTTAATAGTTGTTTAATTGGATTGGGAACAAATTATATTTTCCACAACAACATGTTGAGAAAACATTAAAAACATGTTTTTCTATTAATTAAAGAAAATATGGCTTACATGCTTATGAAAGTCTAAAATTAAATTTCTCAGAAAATAGTTTTGGATTAAAAATTATTATTTTCGACTGAATGTTATGTTCAAGTTATATCTTAAACAATTATGGGTAAAACTACTGACATATCAGTTGTTCCAGCAGCAGTCAGTGACACCATCAAATGTAGCATCAAATGTATTAATTTAAAGTTGAGTGGAAGGAAAAAGTATGGCAGAAAAGCACGGATAATGGCAGCGAACAGAGGAGAAATTGGAGGAAAATTCACCAGCAGTGAACTGCAGATTAATCTGTGCTTCAACAACCGTCTGTCCATCCCAAACATAAATATTTTACTGGTTATATATCATAAATGAACACAGATAAATAATTGAGTTTCACATTTTGAAAGGAATTATTTAAATAAATGGATTTTTGAATGATATTCAAATTTTCTTCTGAATTTTCTCTTAAATCTATCAATCATTGTATGGATTGTCATCAAGGATTGGGTGTTTGAGTACCAACAATATCTTCCACAACCTCCTTTGAATACTTTAAGGCTTTAAAATGGATGAATTTACATAATAAAATTTTAAAATATATTGAACTATAAACAAGAAATCAAACATACTCATATTGTAAAAGTGTATTCCTAGGAGTGAATGAAATAAATATAATGGCTAAATCAGTTATTATTTTGACAACTTATGATTAAGTTTTTAATGAATGACCTTAATTACATATTTTATTTAACAGATAATAACGCTTGAGTCCTATTTGTTGTAATTAGACAAAATAGATAGTGGGAAATTTGATTTTTTT
This sequence comes from Poecilia latipinna, assembly GCF_001443285.1. Lineage (NCBI taxonomy): Eukaryota > Metazoa > Chordata > Actinopteri > Cyprinodontiformes > Poeciliidae > Poecilia > Poecilia latipinna. The sequence goes on from NW_015116014.1 coordinate 26,407, forward strand.
ATTTTTATTTTTTGTAGAGTTTTTGTAGATTTTTTGTAGATTTCATTTTTATTATATTAAAAAAAAGAGACAACCACACTTTAATAAAACTTTCGGATCCAGTTCAGTACATGTGCTCCGTTTCCTAAACTGAACGTTCATTTGCCCAGGATAACGCTACCAGGGCGGCAGAAGTGAACAGATTCCTCTTGTAGCAGCAGAACGTCAGACCTGAGTCTGGCGTTCTTTTGCTGCCATCTAGTGGTGAAAAGCAGGAAACTTTTCTCAAACTTTTTCATTGTGCTCAATCAGGACAACCTTGGTCCCATTTGACCATAAAACCAGTCAACATAAGGCCAGGAACTAGTTGTTGGTTACAACAACCTGGTTTTTTAAGGGAGAATTAACCAAAGATTAATTTATAGCCTGTTTGGATTAGAGAAAATCCACAGTAAGGTCAAAGTTGTGCAGCGAACACAAGTTTATTAAAGTTGCTTGTTGCATAATCACTTCACCTATGTAACATTTTTATTTGCACTTTTCAACAGCTTTGACTACTTAGTTTGATCCTAAGTAGTTCCTGTGGAACGTGAGTCTGTGTGTGGAAAGGATCCATTGTTGTATTTATAATGTTCTCTAAATTGTAAATGGACTGAATTTCCAATCATTTTTGACCACTCAAAGCACTTTACACTAGAGTCACATTCACCTATTCACACTCATGGGGTTAAGTGTCTGCCCAAGGGCACATGGAACCTGGAATTGAACCTGCAACCTTCCGATCACAAGATGACAACTCTTCCCACAGTCACAGTCACCCCTCTAAATATCATACAATCCAACAAATAAAAGTTTTTAAACTCTACTGCTCTATTTTCTAAAAGGTGAAGACCAAATAAACATATGATATATTTCTGAAAACAATTTATTTAAAATGAGACGACTCACCTCACGTTGACAGCTCATTCTGGTTGTTATTGCTGTAAACCTGCTGTACACTGAAGGATCATTAACATAACACACAAACGCATGTTTCTGTAGTGAATCACTTCAGAAAACCAGCAAACAAACACTGAATCTCAAGGAAAGCAAAACTTTCATCAAAGAATAAGTCGATATCTAACATAAATACAAGAAACCCACCAAAAGAAAACAGCATTACAATAAACACTCATTAAAAAAAAATCTAACTTGCAGGTTTTTTCACAGAATTAATTTTCATAAAAACACAAACATTTTTAGAAAACAGAATATCATTTTCATTTTTAAACATCAACATGAGGAACGCTCCAATATAAACTCCCTTTCACAGTCAGCAGTCATGCCATATACAATACTTTGATTTATTTTAGAGCATTAAAATGTAAAAATTAGTGTCAAATAAACAAACAATAATGAAATTAAATTAAGTAGTTCACACATTCAGGTACTAGAACACAGAAAAATGTAAGAAAAAAATCAACAAAAGGAGAATTTAAATCAGTCATATTATTAAATGTTAGATTTTAAGTAGATTTCATATACATAGTAATTGATAAAAAGTTCAAACAAAAGTTTAACTTTTTCACAATATGCAATCAGGGTTAGTGTAAAAATGCAAATTAGAAGGTAAAATGTTATTCTTTATAAATGGAACCAAATCAAGATTTCTCAATATTTGTAAGAAAAAAAAATTATATGTGAAGGTTGATTATTGCTGTTAAATTCTTCTTAAGTTCTCAATAAGAAAAGAGTCAAAGACAGAAAGTCTTTATTAAAACAATAATACTATGAAAAAAAGCTTTATGATCAGAAAAACAATAAAAACAATTTATTTGCCTGAGATGTATAGAAAAAATAAACTAAATAAAACAATCTAAATAAATAAATGGGATTTCGATAAAACTTCCAGAGAATAAATGAAATCAAAGCAGTTTTCAGTTTTGTTGTTTGTTTCTTATGTAAATCAGAAATAATAAATAATGGCAAAGATGGTAATTGTAAATAATTTGGTAATTTGGTAAAGAATGGCAATGGCAGTATTACAGTTGAAGACAAATATCTCACACAAAATTAAGAAGTGATAAATGAAAATAAAATCCAATTTTTGCAATGGAATGCCCTAAAACCTCCCAAAAAATAAATAAAATTATTCTAGCAAGATGGGTCACAACCAGACTGGGAAATTTGCTCAAGCATCAGTAATATTAAAACTCTTTATATGCATTCGGAAGAATCAAGTTCTGGACATCTTTTGAAAAACTACTAAACTTACTAAAAAAATACATAAAAAATATGATCAATTATTAAAGTAAACTAGAATTTAATACCTGAAGTTAAAATATAAAACATCATTTCAGTGTACAAGTGACAGTTGGTGTGTGCCGGTTCACATTTAAAAAACTGAAACGCTAAATAAAATGTTACAATGATTACTCCCATTTTCAGATAACATTTTTTTTTAAAGGACACTTTGGTTGGATTTTTTATTTTTATTTTTTATTTTTTGCCAATAACTGACTACCTTTGCAGCATATTGAGCTAGGGGCTTGTTTTCTATATTTATCCCTCTTTGCAAGTGGATCCTACTGATTTTTTGTAACCTCTTTGCAAACTATGATCTGAACTGAAGGATACAAAATACTGCAAGGAGAACTGGACGAACTGAAATAAAAGAAAATTAATCACTTCTTCACCATCACAAGCTGGTACAAAAAGCTGGAGCAAATTTTCCCCTGAGAATAAGGAAATGTAAACATAGCAGCAGTGTTGGCTATGCTTCGCTAGCCTCTTTGTCTGCTTCAGGGCAGCTTTCAGACTTTTTTCTTGCTGCTTTTAATGTTATTAAAGGAATAATTTAAAGACATTAGCAGTCATTATTTTTATCTTTTATCTGCAATGAATAGCGTTCTTGAACAGCGTTTTGGGAGAATAACTCACCAGGAAGTTATGCTAGCAATTAGCTAGGCTAACTCTAATTTTAAAGATTTTGGTCACATTCAAGCATCTTCAAATGTTAAAATGTTTTATATTAATTCACTTTAGTACCATTTTATACATGTTTACAAAGCAAAAAATTAGCATAAGTTTCTGCTGTACTGTTCTTTACATGTAATTAAACATCGCAATGTTAAATTGCAATGATGTTGCAATATTTAATTACTACTAAGCTAGTAGAAAACTTATCTACTAGCTTAGATAAGTTTTCGCTATGCAGCACTTAGGTACAAATTTTTTTATACTGTAAAGTGCTTCAAATTCTCTTTTTGCTGCTTAAACAAAAACCTCTTTTGAGGAAATGCTGAGATGAATGTTTTGTCAACAACTAAACTCATTATCCTTTATGATTATATTGTTTTGGTGGCTACAGATATACATTTAAATGCTAACTTCAGTCTAAGCAGTGACATTTATCAGTAGGATTCAGATGCAAGGCAATTCAGTTGTTAAGCAAACATTTGACAACAAAAGAAATGCCAGGGGTAATGATTCGTCAGCACCGTTTTTGGGTCTTTGGAGAGCTGGAGAGAACAATGTGGGGGAATCCAACGGCCCATTTATCACAGGGCCAGTACTCCAGTCCAGGCAGCGAATAAGGTATTTCATTGCTGGCATCCAGATAAGCTACCAGCGTGCTGCCATAGGCTACAGCCATCACAATGAGAATGTGCCTGAAAGACAGATAAAACAGAATATGCACAATGATATCCTGCTTAAATTGTTTATCTGCCATTAGCACATTGAGCGGTGCATACGCAAGGTTGATTGTCTCTTTTTGACCAGGACCGTTATGTTTCTTCAGACAGAAATAATAGAACTGGGCAGATTTGGGGAACTCAATCGTTTCACAGATGATCTTTCTCACATTATACTGTTGAGACATAATGATAACAAATATGTTGCTTTAACCCTTTCATGCACAGCAGTCACTGCAGCGGACAGCTGTTCTAGAAGCCATTTTCTTTTGCTTCTTGTGGATTTTTATGTTATAAATGCACACAAACCACTGAAGTGGACACAAGCATTAATGTCTATGGACACAAGTGTATCGTACAACACACTGCCAACTACTGGCCATCAACTGCAAGTGCAAGAAATTATCCAATATGGTCGACAGACGTAAAACAAGCCGACCAACTCAGGAATATCCAAGACCCCCCTCCTACTGTGGAAAACTTTTGCAGGTAAAAAAAAATATATATATTGTGACATCAAGTAAAAACTAATACTACTATTTTCTCCAAATAACAACTTTGTATTTGGAGAAAATTACAACTAGAAAAAAAAATCTTTTTTTTATTCCCTCCTTTTTTGTGTTTTAAGAAAATCAAAAATACTGGAAAGAAATCAGGACATAAAGGATATAAATTAATGCATGAAAGGGTTAATAAGAAAGAGGATTGCTTTTTTACATTGATAAATTAAAGGTAAGGTTACCTATGTCTGACTTTAAGCTTAATTTGAAATGTTACAGAAAAGCACAGCCCTGTTTTCTGTGAGTAAAACAAGTCTGATATATTCAGGAAGTGACCAGAGGTCTTACCAGATCCCGTGAAGGTAGCAGAAGTTTAACCACTGCCAGAAACTGCAGCACAAACGGTCGCTAATCCAGCAGGAGATGGCAAGGACCCACAGAGCCACTGACAGCTTGGCCAGACGTAGAGCCTTCTGGTCAGTGCAGCTGAGGTTAAGAAAAGATCTGTCGTCACACTGAAAGCAAAAAGCTGTGTGTTTTGAAGTTTCACAGAATGAAAAACCTTATTTTTATTTACCATCTCATCTCCACAGCCAAGGTGTACAGAAGGTGGAGGCCAAAACAGTTTAAGGCGTAGGCGTTGGCCGTGGGTTTGACAAACGATGACACAGTAGTAATGACAGTGATCAACAGGACGAGCCGCGAAAATGTAGACCTGTGGTTGGGAAGTCGGTGGAGAAAGTTTCAGGAAACATTTAGGAATATTTTATTTACATAATGCTCAACTGAAAAAAACAAATGCATGAAGGAAAACGAGGGTTTAACACAAGAGAAGAATGATGGATCTGTGTAACGCAGAAGCCTCAAACTAAAATGAACTGATAAAACTGTAAAGATGTCTCATTATTTGAGGGTCACTTGCACAAAAACACCACAAATATTTCTGAAACTAACATTTTAATTCAAAAACTCAATAATAACATGACAATACCCCAAATCATGTACAACTAATTATGTTCATAAATGACCAACTGAAGCTTGTCAGTAAACTAACAAATAAACACGCTGGCACTTTCTTTCTTTCCAAACTCTGACAGCTCTTCTATTATTTATTTAATAATTATCAAAATAAAAACTCAAACCTAAGTAAAAGTATTCGTTTTGTCTGTCTGCGAATAGTTTTCATTGTAAAAATGAGGTATACGGTTTCTCAACTTTTGAGTCAAATAGTTTTTATTTCATTGGTTGAGAAAATGTTTTTAGTCTGCAGACATTAATGAATGGCTGCACCAAAATTTGACTTTCAATAAAAATGTTATTTTAGTTCCCTCAGTTCTTCCTATTTTGAGCTTTTTTGAGGTTTCTTGATCCAAATAAGCCGTTGCTGGCCACGCACACTAACTCAACGCTTTACACTTGCACGTGAAAATAGATTCTGCAAATAGATACACAATTATATCACTGCAACTCGACCGGGGTTGCTAGGTAATGGGGCTGGGCTCGGCTGGGGTTGCTAGGTAACAGAGTAATGCCTGGGTTTTCCAGACAGCTTTTACTTGAGGGCCAAATCTGTACCTTTCTTGAACTCCAGGTTGAAACAACACAAAATTATTCCTCAATCTAGAATAATGAATCTTGTTGTGTGACTGCCTCTTTGGACAGGACAGGTTTTCACGGCGTACATAAACAGTTCTTTGTTTCTTCTTTAAAGGCCTATTGAGGTGTGTGTAGTTTTAAATGACAGTGAAAATACTAGCAGACTTTGTGCTAACTTGTCGTAGGGTAGGGCAGTGATTTGTCATCTGGTTCAGTGTTTTAAAGGTAAACTTACCTGTCTTTGATAAAAGAGGGAAACAGTTTACGAGGGAACCAAGTGGCATATCCCACAGCTAACACCCACAAGATGGAGAGCTCATCCAGCATCTGGCCAACGAAGCTAAGAGTCATGTGGAAGTATGCAGAGAAAAGTCCTGCAGAAAAACAAACTGTTACTGGAATATATTCCTGCTTTTCACAAACACATAAGATGAACATATGAAAACTGAGGATTTGTGGAGTTCTCACATCTCTAAGAGCTACAGGTTGACGTTTTACAGCTATACTGAAAACTACAATAGATGTAAGATTACACTTTGGTAGGACTTTTTTCAAAATCTGTATTATTGGTTTTGAACCATCTAAAAAGTATTGTAGTAAAAAATGAATAAATACTGACACATTTTTGTAATTCTAAAAGCTTTTAGTATACATCTGATATTTTTTAATATCCATGCAGCCGTCCAGCAATGTTACTAGACCTGGTTGCATGTATAACAAAAAACAAACCTAAAGTTAATTTTGAAAATATATTTGGCTTTATAAATGTTTAAATATGAAAAGAGAGTGGTACTCTGACATAAAAATTAATCAAATTTAAATACAATAAATAAATAATAACTAACTAAATAAATAAACAAATAAAATCCTCCACAATATATTTATATTGTTTTTCACTGACCTTCCAATTAAACCTCATCCAAATAATTCCTATAAAATAAACAAACTGGAATATTTTTTAACACTACAGCCTTTATATTTTTCAACTGAAGACATTTTAATTAGCAGTCCATGATTTTCTGTTTCTCTTGAGTACAGCTATGATTCCTATTCGCCATTCTTCAAAATGGGAAAGACAAGAGTACATGCTATTCAAGTAAAACAAATGAATGTTGATGTTTATCACTTAAACTTGTTCATATCAACAATCAGAGCAACAACAAAAAAAGTTTAGACAAGTCTAAATGTAACAAATGAGTAATTTCTGTTCTACTATCACAAATGTAAACAAGCAGATATTTAAAAATGCTGCAGTGAATTTAAGTGAACCATGGGCTTTGGTGAAATAGAGCAGCAACAAAAACCCCCAAGTGTGTTTGGCATAAAACAATGGTTAAGTATGGTGGAGGAGATGTAATGCTGTGGGCCTGTCGCTTTAAAAAACTCTAGATATACTTTGGGAAGATCAGAAAAATATTATAATGGTTTAGCCCAATGTTAGCTGTCTCCAGTATGTTTTTGCTTATTTTATTTTTATTTTACTAATATAAAAAATAGTAATTCAATGGTCCAATACAATCAAATAAATTAAAACGGACTTGCCTACAAAAATCATCATGATCCAGACCATGTGGATTGCCAGGCTCCTCTGCTTCGCATAGGGATGCAGCAGATAGAGCATTATAGGAGCAACAATGAAGAAGAAAAAGCTGCTGACCTGCAGGAAAACAACAAATCAACAAGCAAGAAGGTGCAAAATGACTTTAAACATCATCAAACTATAGAAACTGATCATTCCTGCATGATGCGCTGTCTGAGGAGCTTACTGTGTTGAAATACTCCACGACATGTTCAGAGTATCTGTAATTGTCTTCACACCAGTCAAGTTCTGAGCTCTCATAGGCAAAAACGTTGGCCATCTTTTCACTGGAATAGACGCCTAGAAGAGGCAGCGAGAAAAAGAGAAACATCAGAAAAATAAACATCAGGTGGAGCACACCTGCACCTGTACACATTCAAATAAAGCTGTGCATGCCATTTCCATTCCAACTGAACAATTAAATGTGTGGTTCATGAAAATCAGTTTCCTTTCCCTCTGTGTGTTGATTTTATGTGTAAGAATTTTACTTCTTTTTGTTGTTAAAGCTGTGAGGTTTTTTTTTATTACTTTGCTCAGATAACACATTTACAAACAAAGCAGATTTAGATTTAGGCTGTTTTCACTTGATAGTCTACTAGACTATCAGCTTCAAATTACAACATTTGTTACATTTTCAGCTGGTGTGATTTCACACTGCACTGTGTCAAATGAACCAGACTCTTTGAAAAACCTGTTCACCTCCTTACCTGTGGTGGCGCTGCACCAAGAACTGCTGAAGGAAATGACAACAAAATCTCTAAAAAACACATAAGAACAACTTCCTTCTGCACAAAATGTAAACAAAAATGGAGTAGCATCAGATTTTAGCAGTTGTAGGATTTCTCTTTTGTCTTTGGTAAAAGACCACAAGCCATTTCTCCTGCTAGCATGAGACTCTCACGTTTGTTTTGGTTGTATTTACCCAGAATGCCCTGCACTATAGTCCACTTCCTGCTCTTGGAGCAGTCTATGTTTCTGCTTGGCATTCACATATGCATTCGAGTTTGCTTCAAACAAACTGAGGACTGAGATTTTTAGGGTTTGAGTTTGATTATTGTCAGAAAGGGTGTTCCATACAGGTTCATTCTGCAGACATCAGTCTTTAAAAGAAATGTAAAAGTTTAGAAATATTGAGATCCCCCCAACTGGCTCCAAATTATCGGGCTGTTTTCCAGCTTAACGTGCTGGAGATGACATCCTGAGTTTAAGGGTTTTGCAGATTTCCACTGCATCCACATTAAATTTTAGGACCCGTCTTTTCCTTTAAGGGTTGAGTAGATAAATTGATGCTTTAAATGGGCACTGCAACCTTTGTAACATAGAAAAACCTTGAAGAAACACAATATAAAGCTGTGGTTGTCCTGCATTTTTAGGTATTTCCCTGATACAACACTCTTGACTTGTTGCACCAGAAGAGGAAATGCAATCATTTGAATCAGGTTTGCTGGAATCTAACCCACATAAGGTCAAAATGTACCGTATGAACTTTTGTCAATCACACATTTTCAATGAGCTGATAACTCAGCAATGAAATTAATCTTTGGCCCACTAAATACACTCCCTATGTATCACTGTACACACAGGGCTATATATTACATTTTCATGTCAAGCATTTCAGTAATTTGTTTTTCTGTGTTTACAATCTGTCATTCAGTCTGGTCCTTCCTGTTTGTCAGCCTCTGAATAAACTGTCAACATTTTGCTTTTTCTCTTTCTCTTTTTGTCCTCCATTTTCTGAATGACTTATGAAGGCACAAGTTAAACAAACAATTGCAGTTCTGATTTACGCCCGATGTTATCTTTTTTCAAAGTTAAAGTGTAACCAACCTTCCTGTGAAAGCATAACCCTACCCACAAACATTTTTTTTAACAAAATTGCCAATGTGCTACGGAAATGCTAAAACTTCTGTTTTAGCATTTCCGTATTCTTTAGGCTACTTCCGGTGCGCAGTACGTTAGCAATGGCTCCTCAGTCGCTGTAGGACTATTAGTGATGTTTATATAATTATTCAGACATTCTCAAAAGCTCCAACAATGACAAAGGATTTAAGCTGTATGTGTCAAACTTCATAAAGAACTTCGAAGGTAAGTTAATAAATCGTTTAAGTGTTTACCAAAAGGCCTCATTTGTCTAACATAGCTAACATAGAGAGCCTTACACAGGTATTATGTAAACGTTAAGTTTTTTATTTAACCTTGCGAGATATATGACACCAAGTGGCGTGGCCAAGGGTGGGGATGAATGGAGGAAGGCTCTGGTGAGAACGGTTGCCAATTTGGCGACTTTGTCAATATATTTAGCAACTCAAACCGCCTGCAGTCAGAACAGAGGAGACCCATTCCACTCTGGATCCACTTTGCAAATCAAACGCACTTGTGCAAGCTGATAGATACTATCGATTAACGATCGCTATTCCAACTCCTGACTGGGTGACATGGTTTTAAACGGGAATGAGGTAGACATCAATCAGGCTGTAACGTTTGTTACAAACATAAAATTTCAGCTGCAATAGCCACAGTTCACCCGAGGAGGGCAGCACTGAGACAGTTTTAGACCGAACAGAATAAATGATTATTTGTTATGCATAATGAATAGAATATACTATTCTATTCTATATTCTATTATATTCAGATAAGTTTAGATTAGATTAGATTAGAATAGAATAGACTTTATTGATCACCAAGGGAAAATTGCGTATGTGTTGACAAGCTACTCCATCCAGGGTGTTAAATATTAGTAAGTACAAGTATAACCATAAGCTATATTAAATTTATATATATAATAGAATATAATACAATATGATATATTATATTATAATATACATATGATATAAAATTTAAGTGTGATGTAAGTAAATTAAATATGACTAAATATAAATAAATATAAAATATGGTAACAATAGCACAGAATTTAACAAATTTACTTCAAAATATATAAATATAAATAAGTGTGTGTGTGTGTGTTGTTGGACTGTCATATTGTCCTGCTCGGTCAGTCTGCAAACAATGTGAATGTTCAGGTCATTTCCATAAAGGCTATAGTTTTAAATCCAATCAACTTTAAGGTATTAAACATAATCTTCACTTAAAAATTGTTGTTGTTTTTGTGTGTGTGTAATAATACTCTATTTTCAGTAGTGGAAAATCACCATAATTAACAGAAATAAAGGTTTGAAAACAGACTATTTGTGGTGTCTCACTTGAGTTAATGAAATAAATGTTGTACATATGCACTAAATCTCCAGTTATTTCATACATACAATACAAACGTTACAGGTTAAAACACTATTGTTCATCCGCTCAGTCCGTCAACAATGCGAATATTCACGTCATTTCCATTCATAAATGCTACAGTTCATTCATGCAGCCTAGCTGAAAACGTTACATACTTTAAAATCCAAACCAATATCGGTAATAAATGATCAGATTCGGGCTTCCTACCTCCCATGGTTGCGCTCCTCTGCGCTGCTCCGCTCCAGGTGGTGCAACAGGTGGATTATTGACCTGGGAGGAGGACCGAAACCCTGCCGCTCTGTGACGGAGTGACGTTATCCGTTCATCAAGCTTCACGTCGTTAGGGTTACATGTCTTCAGATAAAAAAAAAATAAAAAAAACATTAAAACGGATTCATCCGGAACTCGTTTTTCTCGCTTTTCCTTAACCGTAAAGCGGAGATCAGATCGAGGAGCGCACGGTTGGAGCCGGCCCAACCTGCCTGCTGCCGGCATGAGTAATCCCCGGTCTCACCTTTAAAAACAAACTCGACCGGTCGAGTCGTCTCAGAAAAGGCTGTAAACGCAGCTTGTGGGTGGTTCAGATCTAAAGCCGGAGGAATTTTTTTTCTAACTGTGTGTTGGTTCCTGAAAAGCTGGAAAAGCCATTTGTTTAAAAAAAAAAGAGCATGTCTCATCCTACATCGTTACTTTTGCTTCAAGAAGTAACACTGCACGTTTAGTCTTCAGGGTTTCTGAACGTCCTCAGATGTTTTTATAAAGCAATTTTATTAAGCAATTTCAATAATGTTTTACCAGCAATAAATAACAGAGAAGAACCATTTTAAATTTACACCCGTCACAAAACACCCATTGTTTTCCAGTTTATAACTTAATACTTAAAATAACATTGCAAAGCAGACATATATGGAGAGCCATTTCAGCCAAAATTAAATAAATGAGTAATTGGCATCTTTATTTCATTTATTAATTCCTGGATTTATTTTTATGGAGAGCCATTTTAGCCAAAATTAAATAATTTCCCCAATTTATTTATTTAATTTTGGCTAAAATGGCTCTCCATTGACATAAGGCAGTATTTTAGCAACAATACAATAACTTTTTAAGAACTCTTAATGAGAATGTGTTACAATTTTGAGATCTGCTTCTGTTTGCTTCATAGCAGCACAAATGTTTGATAGGATTATAGAAATAGCAAGCTATGAAAATAATCACATTTCATTTATATTCTATTTGTGTATTTGTATTTATTTATATATATTTTTAAAGAAGATACTTGTGTCCCATCAGTTCCTCTGAATTATTTTTGAAATTTTTTTCAACTCATCAAACTCAACAATGTGCCATCATAAACAGGGCTGGATGGATAATTATACTCTAGTTTTACTTCTGAATCATTGCGTAATAAAGTATGAGTAGATTTAAAGATCCTCAGCAGCATTGAGTGTTAGCATGCCATGTACATGAACATATTGAGCAGCTAAAGAAACAAGAGGATGTAACTGAATTCAGGAGGATTTGGTCAATCCAATTACAGCCGACTGCTGAGCTTTGAGCCGTTAAGAACTAAATAGTCTTAACATTGGTACAGATATATTTTTTTTCTTTAATTCAATTCAGAAATATTTTATTGATCCCAAAGGGGAATTAAATGTTGTAACTCTTGTTATTTGAAGATTCTTCAAAAAATAAATCATTAGAACCAGCACTATGTTATTGTAAAAAACATTAAATGTCATTTTTTTTTCTGCTTGCTGCTTGTTTAGAATCACATACGAGTCCTTATATAAGTCGTAGGAGAATTTAGACAAAATAATGGTCAATTTACTCTCAAAAAAGGCACTGTGTAACTAATAATTAAATGACTATTGCAATGTTTTGAATGTGTGAGTTAAGGTACAGAACATCCTTAAAACTGGGTAAAGAACAACCCACTTTGGGTTATTTTGCTAACAGGGTTAGCTCTTGATTGTGTTACATTTCAGAAAACTTTACACATTCATTTCATTATTGTGACTTGAGCTGGATGAGAGCAGTTAAAACCCACAGAGCAGCACTAACATCTTCATTCACTGACAAATTAAATAGAATACAATTAATACAAGGTTAAGCAGAGTTCCACCAAGTGTGAATGTTGAACAGTATTAGCTCTAACTTGTGCTAACTACCTGAAAAAAAGCTATCTTAATAAA
>NW_015116014.1:43729-48729 GCF_001443285.1 Poecilia latipinna
TTTTTTTTTTTATCATGGTATAATTGAGAGCTAGATGGTAACATTTAAATCCCCCAAAATCTGCAGTTATGATTTGAACCCAGTTTCTTTTGTGTTGCGTGCTAGGCTAACTGTGTCATGTTGCATCCAACAAAAACCTTAAAAACTCTGAATCTGGTTGTCAAGCAAGTGAAATGTGATCAAATTCTTACTGAAGATGTAAAACTGTTTAAAATATTGCCTGATTATATCTAGAATTTACAAAAAAAATTGCAGTTAGCTTTAGCAGTAGTTTATGCTAACTGCTTAGCAGGTTAAAAGCTAACGTTAGCTGAAGTGAACAAACATGTTTTCAAGTGACTAACAAAACTCTCCAGCACTAACATTGTAGCTATAGGCTACATTCTTGGAGGAATTTCAGTGAAGTGTGAAAAGTGTTACATTGTTTGATATTATAGTCTGTTAAAAAGGATTAGCAAAGAAAATCTTCCTTTTAAATACAACTGTAAACAAGAAAAACACCAAATGTTGAAATGAAAGTGTTCTGCTTCCATATATATGATTGATGATATGTGAGATTAACTGTCACAGTTGCTCAGTTAAACATATTTTTAACTATTTGGAGTCTTTTATTTGATTTTACTATACAGTCATATTTGTCACTGATAAAAAAAAAAGGAATCAAACGACAAGATACTATAAAAATACTTGACTTTAATATTTAAAAAATAATCAAATATAAAACAAAGAAATGTGTTATTGTACAAATACCGTAATTTCTGGACTATAAGCTGCTACATTTTTTTCACACATATAAAACACTGCGATGTGGCTGATATAAATGCTTTTCACCATAGAAATGCTGGACTGCTGTGTGATGAAGAGAACAAAACAAATTTTTCCCAAGACTAAAGTGACAACGGAAAAGAGACTGAGGAAGTGTGTGTAAGGCTATTCAATACCGACTCTGAAGAAGACGACGACGTTAGTGGTTTTAATGCACTGAAGGAAGATGAAGACAGTGATAAATTACTTTTCCTTTCTTTTTTAAGCAACGGTGGTACAGGCACTGTTGGAAAAACCATTTACGGTCCATATTTCAATATTCAGATGCTCGCAATAGTCCAGAAATTACGGCATATCTGTAAATGAATTTTCTTCTGATTTGTTGCTGCAAAATCTCTTATTACTTACTATCAATGCAATATGTACCCATGCAAATAATTTGCTTTAAGACGTTTGAAAATATATTCCTTGATGACAAAATACCAATAATCTTGACTTAAAAACCCCAATAAAAACTACAATTTTCCTCTAAAATGATTTGATTTGATCTGAAGCAGGTTCGTTACTTGAGCGCCAATGTATCAGTTAAGTTTATGTTTTTGTTGAAAAGCTCGTTTACTGCATGGAGGTAAATGCAGATTTCTTTTTGTTCAGTTCATTTTCAGCTGAAGCCCGGAGTTATTCTGGAAGATAAAGTCAAAGTTCCTGTTGCCGGACCATTCAGAGCGGGATCGTTTGACTTAAAGGAGATGAAACCGGAGCAGCTCATTGTCGTCCTGTTTTAACAATCATGATGACGCCTCCTGTCTTGTCTTCATACCTTATGCTGCCACAGGTAATTAGCCAGGGCTCAAATGTCAGCAAAATGTCACCCTTACACTAGATCCTCCATGCAACTTTGAATAACTCTCAGGCTGTTTTTTTTTTTTTTTGTAAGCAAACAGGGTCTGCTGCCAGGGACAAAACACGCCTTGTTCTTGTTAAACACAAGAATGTCCATGAAAAGTCCTCATCAAATCTTCTCCACATAATTACCGGGGAAGAGACCTTCCCTTCCTCGAATCCTGCCGGTCCACCAGCCTGATGGATCTGCAGAGGAAAAACAAAAAACACCGTCAATGTTCAAGCATTCAAGCTACCTGAATGGTTGGGCCAAAGCATTCAAAGGGCCAACTTTGAAGAAAAAAGTTGGCCCTCCATTTTTCTTTAAATAAAACTAAATTGGTGTCAAAGGTTGTGCTATCTTTGTGCCGCAACAATTTAGTTTATGCCGCTATGTTCCCAGAGGTCATCAAAGGTCAACCAGCCAGGCCACATTTACACAATCAAGCAAATTTGTTGTCTTTCAACTAAGCTACAAATATTTTAGCAGCACAAATGTAGCATAATTAATTTCTATCAATTTTGCTGGATTTTGTTAAAGTGGGAGGGGAAGAACAGGTTGACCTCTGGAAACTTTTTCAAAAATAAATCTTAAAATTATAAACGCAGCACAAACAATTTTTTTTGCTGCGGCACCACATTTTGTTTGATTTTGTAAATGCGGGCTGGCCTTGTTGACCATTGATGACATCTGGAAACATTTATTAATATTTTTAAAATGATAGCAGCAGAAAACAAAAACTGGTGCTGCACAAACGTAGCACAAAAGCTTTGTTTAATTTGAAGAAAGTGTAAGGAGAGTCTTCGCTCAGGAATTGCTTTAATCTGATTGGCCACATACCCTCTTTGACGAGGTCGAACACGTCGTTAGCCTCGAAGCTGATCTCGTCCGTGTCCTGTCCGATGTACTGATACAAGGCCCGGCAGCGCGGACCCTGAGGTCGTGGCTGAGGCTTCGGGGCAGGAGGCGGTCGATGGCTGATGCTCCTTTTCCTCTGCTTCCTATCATAAAACAGAACAAACCAGTAAAGGGGTGTAAATAGCACACAAAGAGGCAAACAATGGCAAACAAACAAAAGATGTAATGAGCTAAATAAAGCTAGGCATAGAAAAAGTACAAAACTGTGTATTTATGATGATGTTGGTTGGAATTCAAATTAAGAAATACCTTATTGATCCCAAAGGGAAATTCAATGTCAAATTCTACAGAGTTATTGTAGATGGTGAAAAGGAGTTGATAGAAAGTAAAAAGTATTTCTGGCCACAAGTGGGTAGTAACTAATTAGATTTGCTAGAGTAACTTAAAAAAAAAAAGTACTTCTTCTAGCTGTAGTTTTACTACATCATACTTTTTACTTGAATTTGAGTAGTATTCTGAAGTAGCAGAATTTTTTGCTTCTCTACCCAACTCTGCTGTTTATCCAATATGGAGTCAATGATGACATAGAAAGTAACATATGTACTGCTGCTGGAACTTGGGTTGCTAGGCGACGAGTGGGTTGCTAGGTGATGGGTTCCATTAATTTCCTTGTTTTTATTATGTGTACCGTTCTAGTTTTCTGTCCCATAGAAAGTATTCCTAGTCTATTGCTTCCTTGTTGAGTCTTCTGACAGGTTATAGCATTTAATGGAGCTAAATGTGTTTATTTAATTTTGTTTACTCCCCATTATGTTTTTTTGTAGCTTCCTCTTTTTTCTTTCTCAAAGTAAGTAATTCCTTGTTTAGACAGGGAACTTTTTACCATGAGCTATTTGTAATTAATTTGGACATTTGGATATTACACCGACTTTAACACGTGACTCTTAAAATAAATTTGATTCTCATTGAATTCTGCAGATTCATATCACTGGACTGTTTTGCATTGTGATCTAATACTAAATAAATTGAACTGAATTTAATTAAAAGTAAGTTAGATAAGATATAAACCTAATAAACTGGTGGTGTCCCTTTAAAGGGGCTAAAATATTTTATCACCAGTTTGTTCTACATTGGTATGATGGATTATTAAGGCCAGACTAAGAGATTTATTTTTTCAAATTACGACAATATTATCATAATATTACCAGAATAAAGTCATAATACTAGCAGAATAAAGATGCAGTGTTAACAGAAGAAAGTCGTAAAGTTAAGAGAGAAAAGTTTCGGTAGTAATGGAGATGTGACACAACCAGCTCGTCAAGTCCGTGTGCTTCTTTAACTCAACTGTTGGCACAATATTTTGAACTCCCTGTTAATGATAATAATTTGTTGCTCATGTGTTAAAAGATTAAGCATTTCCTTCTTTTTAAAACCGATACAAAAGTATAAGTTCATACTCAAGATTTTTCATTTTATTTTTAATTTATGTTTTTGTGGAGGAATTTTCATAAAATTACCACTTCATTCTTCTGATATTCTACCTTATTCTGGTTCCACTATAACTTTAATCTGGTAACATAATAACTTTATCTTTATTATTTTTGACTTTGTTGTCATGTTATGTTTATTCTCATATTATTATGATTTTAATCTTATATGACTATTCTCGTAATAATATGACTTTATTCTTGGTGTCCTTCAGTCATTTATAGAAATATATTTTCAATCTTTACATTTTCCACCTTAAACTTCTTATTTGTACTGTCGATACTTCATCTGTGAAGGACAGAAAGCTTTATAAACTTGGCACTTTTTGTCGTGTCACGCCTCATGGCGGCAAACAGGCCTCACCTTGACAAGTCCTAACAACCCGTTTCAACGTGTTTGCACTGATTTTACTCAGAGCTGCACCCATCCTCCCAAAGCACCTTTTGTTCGTCTGCGTTTCACCAGCTGGCCTCTCTTACCCTGACATGCCTTGGTCAGGCACGTTGAGGAAGTCCAGGTTCCCTTGGTTGTGCTGGTTCGGGGCCGGGCCCCGGCGGTTCCGTTGGGAGTCCAGTTTGGGAAGCGGAGCGTTGGGAGGCCGGGGTTGTTTGTGTGGGGAGGAATATGTGGTATCTGCATGCTGGTTGGGGTGGGCTCTAGAAAAGTTTGCTCTGCCATTGGCATGTGCTAGAAAAAATAAAATAAAAGTAAGAAGACATGTTTTCCTCTTAAAGGTTAGAGAAATAAACTTACAGAAGTCCTGATGCTTTAAACATAAAGTTTAATGCTCCAGACTTTATTTGTTGCAGCTGAGAGCTTAGTCACAACTGACAACAAAACAAATATTCAAGGGAATTGTTTACGATATTTGTTGTGATTTATAAATGCACTGAATTGAATTGAATTGGTTCTACAAATTCAGCTCATCTTGTATAAGCCCCATTCCTGCCTGGATTACCACATAAGACAAAAAAAAAAAAAAAAAAAAAAAAAAAAAAAAAAAAAA
>NW_015116015.1:0-1415 GCF_001443285.1 Poecilia latipinna
AGAACCACTTCTGATTGTTTGCCAAGCCAAACATCCAATAAAAGTTCCACCAAGCCACTACTGAGGCACTGGGGCAGTGGTGGGAAGTAACGAAGTACAAGTACTTCGTTACTGTACTTAAGTACAGTTTTCGTGTATCTGTACTTTACTTAAGTAGATTTAATAATGGGTACTTTCTACTTTTACTCCACTACATTTTACAGTAAGTATCTGTACTTTCTACTTCACTACATTTCTACAAAACCGTCGCGTTACTCGTTACATCCACGTCGCATTGAGCTTTTTGTCCGTTAAAATGTGACGTTCAGGGTCTTAAGGTGGCGCCGTAAAATCCAAGCAATGACTTACTGTCACCCATTTCCTCCACCTTTACTCGCACGCGGAGCTCCAGACATGCGCAGTGGTGGATATCCGTCTAATTGTCAGTAATGTCATAAACCATGAGATATGGTGACATGTAAAATCAGCAACGCTTCGGTTTCACCGACGGTGGGGACTTCGTGCAACTTTTAGCGTTGCACGAAGGAAAGCTTAAAAGGTAAGATCTGTGGACATGTATGGGGTTCCATTTGTATCAAAAATAAGTAGAAGTCATATGTGCAGATGTGTCGTTGCTATGTGTCGTTGGTCTATGTCGTTGGTCTATGTTGCATGTAGATGATGCATATGTAGATGTTGCATATGTCTATGTTGCATATGCGTTCGNATCCGATTCTTCTGGACGGATCTTTACTAAGTCCTAAGGACTGAAGCCTCACTGGGAGCCGTTCTTTGTTCTTGTGTACACTGCAGTAGCTAACACATACATACACACGTTTATTTAATCGCTGAATAAGTAAAAGTTGAATGAACACAGAGCATGCTCATTGATTGATATCGTCTCCTGCCATGATGGCAAACATTGCAGTGGGAGGGAGGGTGAGAACAGTCACGGTGCTCCTTCTGCTTGGTTACTTGTTGCGTTGGACAGTGTTCATAGTTGAACGTTATTTACCGTTAATTGCGATGTTTCAGTTGTGGTGGCAACCGTCCAGACTGTTATTTTTCTAGGGATAGCAGGAGACCTCTGCAGATTGTAGCACAGCGATGAAAGCAAAACGGAATGAAATGAGTTTTAATTGATACTGGTTAAATATAGTAGTATTTAACATCTAGGTGTTTTTATGGGAATGTGGATCTTTCAGATCAATTTGAGAACCTATTTTGATAAACTTAATTTTATTGTGTCATGTAGCGCAGGGCACTGGTCTTGGTCTCGGGTTCGGTGGTCTTGACTACAACTCTGCTACGTGGCTCCTCGATTGCATGTTCTCCCTCACCCACCTTCTTTCCATCCCCTTTCTGTTGGATTTCTTTCTAAATAAATGTCACTAATGAAGTTCATACTATGTTAGGACAGGACACAAGATGTTTCC
>NW_015116015.1:5099-10173 GCF_001443285.1 Poecilia latipinna
AGTACATTTTTGACTGTGTATTTGTACTTTTACTTAAGTACATTTTTTGAGTACTTTCTCCACCACTGAATGTAACTTATACTTACATTGTATAAATTTATTCATACTAAATAGATTTTGCAGAGTGAGTTAAGTTTCAACTTCATCAAATAATGCAACAATGCAATGCTGTTGTAATTTTTTATTTGAAATGACAACATTTTACACTGTGTTTTTTTTTCTCCAAAAAAAGAAAAAAAAATGGAATCATTGGACTGAAGTTGATATTTATTTTATGCTGTAATAGTTGCTTGCATGTACTTATAAGTCTACAACTATTGCATAGTTTTCCTATTTAACTTTTAGTTTGAAATGTTTTTTCTTTAATTTATTTCTCTGCAATCTGCTGTTTCTCCTCTAAACAAAATATAAATTATATGCACAATAATGTCAAGCGTAGGCATTTATTGCGCAAGTTTAGTGGTAAAATGGGATGTAATTGATGCAGATGTCAGGCTGCAGGCTCTCGAAGGTGCAGTCAGACGTGGCCATGGCACAGCCGCCACAGTGGCACCTCAAAGCAACTGGGTAGGTGACGACAGGGTCAACTCCAGGCAAACAGTCGGAAAACTCAAATGTCTTGTAGTACAATTCCCCATATGTGCACACATGCTGATACGCTTTGCTAAACAGTATCTTCCTGTTGGGATCCTGGAAACAAGCAAATGGAAAAACAGGTTCTTGTGCTACACTGAGATTTTCAAAAATGGGTCATGGAAAGTTGGTGGAAGTGATGTCCCAGTTTATGAAGTCAACTCAAACCAATTAAAAAATCTTTCTGACTGAACACTGTTTCTCTATGACAGTCTCATGATGGTCCTGACATGCTAACACCTTGATTTCCAGGCAGCAGAGAAGAGGCTTCACAGCAGCATGGCCTGAAAGACACAATCAGCTGTTGGCAAGCACCTCTAATCTAAATCATTCTCCTTTGCTCCTCTTTTAATCATTACCTAGCGTTCTGCCCTTCATTTGTAAAAGCCTCATTTCAATTATTTTAAGATCTGGGTCATAATCTATGTAGGACCAAAACTGACATAATAAGAAATAAAAGCATAAATATATATTTAGTTTTCCTTGTCCTTACACATGAGTTTCCATCAAGAAATGTGTATATTTTCTTTTTCATTTCCCCTAAAAATGCGCTTTCATCAAAAAAAGAAAATATTTTGTTTTGTCTTATTCTTATACATGCCCTCGTTCTTTTGTCAATGCCTCCTCTCCTGTTTTTACTTTTCCGTGTGCATCTTCATGTTAATGACGAGAGCTGCCTTCTATGTCCAGCTCCTCTACTATTGGCCAATAGAGCTTTGGAACAAACATCCCTGCGTCAGAAGTTGTGGGGCGTTTACGTCTTGCGCACTCTCTCGGTGCTACCTTTACAAGCCACAATCCAAATCAAACTTTATCCAGATTAGCTTTAAGTTGGATATTGGATATTCCACTATCCGCTGAGCAAGCAGCATTTAGCTCAAGGTTGATCCGATTTATGAATGCTAATTTCGGCCAGCCGTTCTCTAGCTCCCTCCTCATCGCTCGGAGGTTCACTTAGAGACTGTCAACAAATTTCCGAACCAAACACTCCTGTCAAACAAATGGAAAAAAGAACTGAATTTATAAACAAATGTTAATAAATGTTTTGCCTTGTGACCAACTGGCAAAAAAGTGGTAATTCATGCTTTTACATGACACACACTACCCTCTAATAAAATGTCAAGTTATATTCAATATTTTAAATAATTGTAATATTAAATAATATGTTTTCTTCAATTGCTTCCATATTTTGTGCCACATTGACTAGAAATAAATGTGTAATTGTTGTACTAAACTGTATATATGAAGCACATGCATTTTTATTCCATTTTGACAAAATTTTTATTTTTGTTACCTATTTTTTTGGTTTACATGTAGTATTTATCTTCAATAGCTTCCAGGTCATGAGACCTATTGAGTCAAAATCAGTGTGAAAGTGTTCTACCAGTCTGTACAGATGAGGTACACTCATTTCCCCCCATTTTAGATGTTTTTTTTGTTGTTGTTGTTTTGTTTTGATTTTTTTGTTTTTTCCTCTTTTTTTTACATTATTTTATATTTATGAAAATATGATTGGTGTTTAATAGCTCACATGTGACCCACTGGCAATCAATCAAATTTCATTTTTATATCACAATTCAGCAGCAAGGCTGCTGAAAGTGCTTTACATAATCAAAAAACACAAAGTTATGTGTCATGTAACAAATAATCAACAATAAAAACATAACATTAAGACGTTAAATTTGTAAATTGATAACATTTCAAATCCAACTCTAAACTGGTGGGTTTTTAGTTGAGATTTAAAAGAAGTCAGTTTCAGCTGTTTTACAGTTTTCTGGAAGTTTGTTCGATTTGTGGTGCAGAGAAGCTGCATGCTGCTTCTCCTTGTTTGGTTCTGGTTCTGGGGATGCAGAGCAGAACCAGAACCTGAGGGGTCTGGAAGGTTGGTACAACAACAGCAGATCTTTAATGTATTGTCAGAGTCCATCACTAGATATAGATCTACAGCTCTTGATCTATAATTCTAGATTGTCCCTCTTTAGGTTCAAAGATAACTTCAGATTTGTTTCTGTTCAGTTACAGAAAGTTTTGACACATTTATCTGTTTTAAGCATCTATTTAATTTCACACTGATTTTGACCTAATAGGTAACAAGACCTAGAAGGTATTGAAGAGAAATACTAAAATTAACCCAAAAAAAAAAAAAATAGGTAACAAAAATAAAAAAGGTAAAATGGTAAATGGTAAAATGTGCCTCATAAATACAGTTGAGAACAACAAATACACACTTATTTCTAATCAATGTGGCACACAATATGGAAGCTATTGGAGAAAATGTTATATTATTTAATATGAAGATTATTTAAAATATTGAATATGACTTAACATTTTAATAGAGGGTAATGTGTGTCATGTAAAAGCATGAATTACCACTTCTTTTTGCAAGTTGGTTGCAAGGGAAGACATTTCTTAACATTTGTTTGACAGGAGTATTTGGTTCGGAAATTTGTTGACAGTCCCTAAGTGAACCTCCAAGCAATGAGGAGGGAGCTAGAGAAGGCTGACCGAAATTATCGTTCATAAATCGGATCAATCTTTCACTAAGCGCCGCTTGCTCAGTGGATATTGGAATATCCAATATCCAACTCGAAACTAACTTCACTGCAGTCGGTAACACAATAAAACCACCGGGATAAAGTTTGTTTTGGACTGTTGCCTGTAAAGATGGCACCAAGCGACTGCGTGAGACATAAGCGCCCCGCAACGTCTGACGCAGTGACGTTTGTTCCAAAGCTCTATTGGCCAATAGTAGAGGAGCTGGACATAGAAGGCAGCTCTCCTCATTAACATGAAGATGCACAAATTGAAATTACAAACACAAATTCTCATAATGGAAACAAGCCAAGTCTGAAAAAAACTCACGTTTTGGTAAAAAGTGCAGACAAAGGATTTCGCCCTGTTTTAACGCAAATGCAGCTGTTGCCATGTTTTACACCACCAAACTAAACTGCCTACTCTAAAAGCTTTTTGAGCTACATCTCATGATTATAAATGACATTTCAAAAAAGTTCTAAGTCATGGAAAACGTCAGAAAGCCCACGATGAAACTGAAAGTCACCTTCTAATGATGTTTGAATTTATCAGCGGAAGGATTATCTGCAGCATCTTTACACAGTTGAACAAAAATGATTCACTCTCCACTGATAGCAAATTTTTTTCTCAATGTCACCTGAGAAGAAATGTAGTTGTTATGAAAGAAAAGCAGGACTTGTTCAGCATGAATAATAGTTGCTAACAGCTGTAGTCTCTTAAAGCAACATTGTCTCTGTGATCAAATTGCTCAAAATGCATTGATAACATCATTTCTGTTTTTAAAATGAACCTAATTCATTTTAAGGCAAAAAAAATAAAACCATGACTTGTTTTCATGAAAAATCCAGGACTTGTATAGATTTGCAACTTTACAAATTTAACTCATTTGGTTCTAAGTTGTTTGTGTCCAACTTATTCTATTCTTTTTATATTGTTTTAAAGTTTAAACATCTAAAAACAAACCACCAAAATACTTCCACTTCCATAGTCAATACAGTATGCACTGACTGTAACATACTGTACATTCAGTGCATGTTTTGTGCTAGAGCAGTGTTTCTCAACATTTTTTGGGCAAGCGCCCCCCTATCCTTTATCCAGGTCCCTCACCGTCACCCACCAAAGAATTTGTAGGCTACTTTGCACTGACTATTATTTTATTATTAATATTGCTATCACTATTGTAGATGTTTTGATTTTTATGTTTGTTCTGTATTTATCATGAATAGAAATTACTTTCACAGGTGTCTACAAAAAATGCAATGGTCATTCAACTTAAAATCGGTAGGCCTAACAGCAGCCAATCAGAGTGGAAAAAATATTCTTTTTCTGTGCCATTTTCTATTTGTTAAATATTACAGAAAATGACCAGATAAAAGATGAACAACATGCCAGTTTAAACTTTGAACTATTTCCAAAACCACTGAGCTCTGCAACATTAAAACATGGATAGAACCGTAACTACATTAATCACAGCTCTTCCTCTCTTCAGTGTTTGTCAGTTTCTGGTGGTGCAGCTCTATGCTGCCTTCAGGAGAATGGGACATCAGAGCATCATCCATAAAATTTCACCCACATGGCATTTACTGTGCAAACCAGAGCTTTCAGTGGAAAAACTAAAGTTCCTTTTAATGTCATACAAATATGAGACAGAAACATGGATTATATCTTTATATAGACCTGTCTATTGATTTATAGATTTATTAATCTATACATTTACTGGACAGAAATTACAAAGAACAAATCTGGTTCTTAATCAAATCCTAATGAGTTAGATTGAAAGTGTCATGGAGTCGTCAGCCTCATGACATTAACACTGACATAAAAAATAATATTGAAGAAATAAATATATCAAATCTAATTAAAAACATAAATAAGTGATACGTTCTTTACTGTTATGGTCTGTAAGATA
>NW_015116015.1:15425-18956 GCF_001443285.1 Poecilia latipinna
ATCAGCCTCATGACATTAACACTGACATGAAAAATAATATTGAAGAAACTAGAAAATTCCTGAAGAAATTTAAATGGGGCCTGCATGGGGCCTGCAGAAGTGTGCCCATCGCTTTGGACCTAGCATTTTACCCACAGCTCACACAGCTGGATTTGCCCTTGGAAGTATCAGAAACACATCCGTGCAGGTCTGACATGTTTGACTTGGTTCACCACCAGAGCGCAATAACAGAAACACTTGCCAGGTCCATCACCATAGTGCTATAGCTGACCGGGTTCACCACTACAATACAATGGCTGAACCCCATGCACAGTGAAATTCAGTCCGAGACTGACGACTATAAGCTTCGCACATGTGGTGCTCACTCACGACCCAAAATAAAAACATGAAGACAGTGGGTAATTGCTTATTTCTAAAAAATTTTCAATCGTCATACTAAGGATTTTAATTCACACTCAAAAATTCAGAGAAATAATAATTTTATGTAAGCAAAATATGAATAGTCACAGGAAATATGTATTCTTCCACAATGCATTGTGAGAACTGTCTCTGCGCCTGTTTGTGGCACTACTCATTGCCTCTGTCTGTCCCCAAACAGAGGCAATGAGTAGTGTCATTGCCTCTGTCTGTCACCAGACAGAGGCAATGAGTAGTGCTGTGGTAATTAACAATCTGCACCTGTCAGACAGTATGCTGGAGACAGAGTTTCTATACTTGTGAGATACCCAGCGTCAGTCTCAAGGACCCTGACAAAAAAACCATAAGCCCTAGAAAAATTTTGAAAACATTTTACAGGAGCAGGAATGTGTATCTATGTCATGACCGACTTTTAGACCAATAGGGTGATATTTGTGCCTGTGAGGGGGAGTTAAAAAGAGTTTTAGAGTCAGACCTCCACTGTGCTGTGTGTGCTTCAGAGAGAAAGATTACTGATTCTGTGAGACACTCAGCCTCGATTTCTCTCGTTTTTATCAATTTATGTCGTCATTTTTACTCAGAATCCCACTAAAAGTAATAGATCCCTTCTCGGGATCAAGCTGAACGTTTTGATACCACTTTTGTAGGGGTGCACGCAGAGGTACGGGCCGCGTTAACGGTGACGGAAGAAAAATATATAATCTATAATAATGAGACATAATGAGACATGTAGAACGATAGGTGCCTGCCATGCAATGTATGGAGGCACCGTTCTCCCTATGCATTGCTATGGCAGGCCCCAATAAATAATAAAGAGATAGCTTGTTGGGTGTAGAACAGTAGGTTCCTGCCAGGCATTGCATAGCAGGCCCCAGTAAATATATCAAATCTAATTAAAAACATAAATAAGTGATAAGTTCGTTGTAAGTAAGTAAGTTTCTAGTCTGAATTTTCTGTATTTACTACTAACAGCTGTTGTATATACAAATATAATTAAAAACTGATTAGGTGCTATAATTAATCTGCATGTACCTCAGAAAGTTTCACCCCTGAAGCAGTTGATTACTATTAGACACAGTATTTTTTCAATAATAAGAAAAATGTTCAGCTTTATAAACAAACACTCTACCAAGCAGTGTCTTCTGCCAAGTTTGATAAATATACAGTCTTAACTTGTGTACATTAAAGTTGGGAAAAAAACAATGAAACATAATTCTTGTTTTTACAAAATAACCTAAGTTGTATGTTGAATCATCATTTCATTCTGGAAGTAGATTGGTATAATTAAAAATCCCCAAAGTTCTGAAAGGAAATACAAAACTGGATATCAGTTTATTGTCTCAGAAAGAATGGAGCCCTCTTTTAATTTGTGGTTTACCCAACCTGTACCAACTTAAGATGAAATCCTTTCATGGATCTCCACAACAGTCTCTCCAAACAGTAAATGAGCAGGCTTGAAACTCTTCCATTTCATTTCAATTTCTAGCAGGCACGTTGAAGAGGGGGGAAGAGTGGCTGAGGGGCCTTGAGCCCCTGCCCCTTTTATCCTTGATGTCCCTAGTACCCTTTTTCCCCCCAATTTTTTTATTTTTATTTTTTACTTGTTTTATCTGTATGTCAGAAGGCCTGCTTTGCCCCATCAACAATAATATTTAGCTAAATAAAATAAATTAGTCTGGCTGCCCTCAGTGTAACAATGACTGAGGATTCTCAGTTTCTCTGCTCCATGTTGTTCAGACACCGGGCCCATGGTGAGTAGGAGGGGGGCGGATCTGCGTCCTCTATCAAATTATTAAATTATTTGTTTTCAACATACACTTGTTTGTGAATAAAAAAAATATGTCTGATGTTGAAGTAAAAAACTCTTTCTATTTATATTTTTGTAATTGTCCTCGCAATAGCGAGGGAAAAAAACGCCTCCCCCCCAATCACAGAAATGGTTCGGCTGCAGAGAAAACTTCGGTAACACTTTATTTGAAGGGGGGTGAATAAGACTGTCATGGCACTTTCATAAACATGACATAACACCTGTCATGAACATGAATAAGCCTTCATGAATATTTATGACTGTTGTCATAAAGCGTCATTCGGTAAATTATGACACTTTTAATACAAAGTTGACATTATTCAAAATGTCTTGACATTAACCAAAACATCATTACTGATATAAATTTGTTATAAAAGTATTACTGATTGCACTTTAAAAATTAGGTAACTTTATGTTATTAAAGGTAAAGTTTAATCAGTAATGATTAAATGAAATCTGTATTGCAGAACCTCAACTGTTAAAGGAATATTGGGGTCATGGCATTTGGAGTTCACAAAATATCACAACCATCAGCAAAAATACTGTACCAATAATCTGAACCACAGCTAAAGCCAAACATGCCACAATTCAAGAAATCAAAATATCCCCAAAGCATCGGCGAACTGCATAGGGAGTACCGGGGTATTCCAGGTCGATTCCAGAGATGCGCATCGCAGCTGCTGTTCATGCAGGGCCGGCCCAAGGTAATATGGGGCCTTAGACAGAATCATGATTTAGGCTCCCCAGTCTCCTCCTACTAAGAATCTCAGCATCACTAACAGTGTTTAAATGTAGATTTAGTGAATTCTGTGAGAGGGGGCCCAGGTTAATTGACTGAGTTTAAAATCCATCACTGATTATTGGTTATTATTTGCTCTGATGTATTTGTGAACAAACCCAACTCAAACACAAGGGTTACACCATATTGTAGCCAAGGTAACACAACAATCAAGCTATCAAGATGATTCTTTAAACTTTTACAAAGTAAACATCCTAATTAAATTCTAAATGTACTTTTTTTCTCCCCGTTGAATGACATTTAATAAAAATTTAATAACATTGTCATTCTCAATAAATGAATGCCACAGGTTTAGCTCTATGGTCTGTGTTACAATTCAACCATTTATAGGGGCGTCTGAATGTCTGGAGGGCCCCTGAATGGCCCTACCAGCAGGTACTGACAGTAATACAGTATTCTTTGCCTTGATATCTCTCAACCTTACAATTCTAGATCTCAGAGGTGCTAACACACACACACACACACACAAAAAAAAACATCAAAGATCAAAAAATTGAGCTTTTTTGAT
>NW_015116015.1:21989-30886 GCF_001443285.1 Poecilia latipinna
AAATTCTAAATGTACTTTTTTTCTCCCCGTTGAATGACATTTAATAAAAATTTAATAACATTGTCATTCTCAATAAATGAATGCCACAGGTTTAGATCTATTCAACCATTTATAGGGGCCCCTGAACGGCCCCTACCAGCAGCTACTGAGTTTTCTTTGCCTTGATATCTCTCAGCCTTACAATTCTAGATCTCAGAGGTGCTAATATCAAAAAATGATGTAGAATTAACCCCTTTGAGCTTTTTTTATCTTTAGAGCAATATGCAGCCAAGTTGTTATAGAGGTTAAATAGATATTATTAGGGCTTATTTAGTAAAATGGCAGGAAATTTGCTTATTTCATAACTTCATAACCAGTGACCTTTTCTCCTCTGGTCTGTTTAACAGTTACAGTCTGAGATCAACACAGCCCTCCAGCTCTGTCAGCAGCGGAAACAGCAATATTACACCTGTTGGGGAAAATATACTACATTTGCTTTGCATTGCCCCCACATGACGACAAAGATACAGTATGAGCTGATTAAATATTAAATTCTTATGGGTTATTGCTATATTTGTGTTGGTGTTTTAAGATCTTGTTCAATGAGCCCCTTTTTAACTTTGAGCCCCTACCTCTCCAAAGGTCTCTGCATGGCCTTGATTTCCAGTTTTTTGTTTTGAACGCCACCACCCACCTTGGTGGTGCAGTGTCCACTACAGATGGTCGTTTCCACTCTGTGGCAGCGAGAGCAGCCTCTCTTCTCTAGAGATATTGTCTGGTTGATGAGTTGGCAGCGTGGAAGCTGGAAGGCTGCTGCTAACAGAAAAAAGGTCACACTCACTCACTCATCACAGATTCCTGTTTGTGCTTTTGGCATCAAACATGACATTACATTAATGATATTACATGACATTAAAAGTGTACGTAATGACTGTTGTTCTAGAAATCTTCATTTCAGAATACCCAGGAATGTTTTGGCCACCTTGAACATTCCTCCAAATGCAATGAGAATCTTTAAGATTCTTTAAGATTTTACTTATTAGTAATTTCAAACCATCTTCTCATTAGATTTAAAAATAAATCTAAAGTTGAACTTTAAGTGTTTTTTTTTCTCTCATTTAGATTTATAATACATTGCAGTTAATGTTAACAAATGTATTGTTGTCTTTATCTTCAGTCTTTTGAATTCACAGTAACATCCATCATCATAGTGAATCTGATTGACCAAAATTTAACTTCAGCTGTCCTGGTGGGATTTTCCTACATGTTACAGTAACCTGAATTCTCCATGTGACCACGTTAATCCTTTTATCCAAAGAAGACCAGCCCTGCATAAATATACAAAATCTTCAGGGAGAATGAGACAGTCTGATGACAACGCACAAAGGTGTGTTTGACAAAAAACAAACAAGCAAACAAAACAACAATAACAAACAGATCACAACACCCAATGAGTGTTACCCACTGTGTAACATGGTGGTTGCATCATAATGTGGGGTTAGATCATGATGAAGCCGGTCAGTTTTTGATTCTAGTGAGTTGTATGCAAATCAACAAAAGAATAACTTTATGAAAGGGAATTCAAAGTTCTGGAATGTCCTAAACTGTCTTAGAAAAACTGTGTCTTCAGTCAGTGCTGCTTGGATTTTTGTGTTTTGTATGTCATCATTAAAACCATCATCATTATTGCATTGAACCTGAGTCCTCCGCTTCCATCCTCCCCATTCTACAAACGCACTTCATCACAGAAGGACCCAACCAAACAGAGGCGAGGATCGCAGTCTGTAAGGACTAGACTTATGGAGAGAGGTGAATCCAGCAGCAGTTGGAGTAGGCCCAGAAGGATTTTTATGAGGATGTTGAGATCTTGCCTTCTCCACTGCTGGAGAATTAACCCCTTGATTATTGGTTATTATAATCAGATTGATCAGATTATGATCAATTGAAGAACGTGTTGCTCACCCCTCAACAGGACTACTTCACCCCTTCAACAATCACTATGACAGCTCCCACTGATGTTTCAAAAATGATGGTCCATCAGAACATCATTTTTTTATTTAGTTTCAGAAGAGGATTTTTGTCTACTCTGTGAACAGTTTAAAAATTACTCTTTTATTTTAGAAACAGTTTTTGAGCTCTACGACTCATTCGTTCAGAGAAAACAATCCACCACACCCACACCCTCCTCGTCTTCATCTGCTCCAGCTTCCATATCTCTCGCAGTGAAGGTCTCAGTGTCCCATGCTGAAGTAGTATCACCTGCCACCCCAGTAAGTGGGTTCTCCGCCCCTTCTCCAGTGACTCCATGGCTCCTTCCAGTGACTCCCCGGCTCCTCCCATCGGCCCCTCGATGGGGCCGATGGGAGGCCCCATCGAGGGGCCTCCCGTCTGAAAAGGCGGTTTTCAGACTGCCTTTTCAGAAGGCAGTCTGAAAACCGGTTCCAGCCGGTTTTCAGACTGCCTTCCAAGGCCCGGGCTCCTCCATGGGTCCTCCTCCTGCGCTGCCTCTGGCCCCACCTCTGTGGGTATGCCTCCTGCACCACTGCCATCCTCCAGACCCGCTTCCATGGGTCCGCCTCCTTCATTGCCGCCCACCAGACTCCTTGCGGTAGGCCCCACTCTGACCCACTTATTTGAGACTGAGTTTATTTTGTTTTGTTTTCCTTGTGTTTTTTCTTTAACTTTGGCCCCCCGTTCAGTGCCCAAAAATCCAAAAACACAAAACAACCCAACCATGGTGGGTGGAAACCCACCATGGTTGGGTTGTTTTGTGTTTTTGGATTTTTCTGTTTTGGGGAGCCGGCCTTGGAGGGGGAATACTGTAAGGATTTGGTTTTTCTGTGTATTAATTTAGGTTTCTGTGTTCAGTTGAGTCTCTCTGTTGTCCCGTCTACCCCTTGATTGCTCCCAGCTGTGTTTCGTGTTCCCTGATTACCCCTTGTGTATTTAATCCCACCTGTGTTCTCTGTTCCTTGTCGGGTCCCATACTGTCATTTGTCGTGTCAGCCTGTGTGTCCCCAGTGCACGGTTTTTGTTATTTCAATTGCTACTAGTTCTGAGCTCCTAGCCTTCTGCTCACCTGTGCTGCCTTGATTTTTGTATTTTGTATGTCATCATTAAACCATCATCATTATTGCATTGAACATGGGTCCTCCACTTCAATAATTTTGAATTTGAATGTGGACAGATAGCCTTATAGTCTGAAAGATTTGGAAAACTTTGGTAGAGTGAACAAATATTATCTAGACATAGGAGGATGATAGACTCCCATAAAACAAGACTGAATGTTGGAAATGAATAAAAGTTGTTGAAAAGACGTTAGTCTAAGGGTGTGAAAATGTTGCAAGATATTTATGTCTGACAGCTGCAGCTCATACAGAAAGCTGCTGCTGGCTCTCTCACTAAAACCAGGAAGATAGAGCACATTATTCCAGCTCTAAAGTCCTTACACTGGTTCCCTGTATCTCAGAGAATAGACTTTAAAATATTGCTAGTTTATAAATCACTGAACGGTTTAGTACCACAATACATTAAAGATCTGCTATTGTTGTATCAACCTTCCAGACCTCTCAGGTCTTCTTGTTCTGGTTCTACTCTGCATCCCCAGAACCAGAACCAAACATGGAGAAGCAGCATTCAGCTTCTATGCACCACAAATCTTGAACAAACTTCCAGAAAACTGCAAAACTGCTGAAACACTGTGTGCCTTTAAATCTAGACTAGAAACCCACCTGTTTAGAGTTGCCTTTGAAACATAATCAATTAAAAATTTAATGATGGTACTTGACTACATGTAATCCTTTGATTGTTGATTACATATTGGATGACTTTGAGTTTTTTGTGTTTTTATGACGTAAAGAACTTTGAAATGACGTATTGCTAAAATGTGCTATACAAATAAAATTTGATTGATTGATTATGATTTTTTTTTTTTTTATTCCAAATGTGTTTGTTTTTCAGTTGAATTGTACAGGATATGTGTTTCATTGCATGTAGAAAAAGTTTGGAACTAATTTCTTACGTCATAAAAACCTAGCATTTTAACAGAGATGTGTACATTTTTGAAGGCTATATCCATCACATATTCTCTCATAGTGTCTTAACCTAAACGTCAGAAACCTAAACGTAAACCTAAACCTAAAACATTTTGTGTTCTACCTGCTATTAAAAATCATCATTTAGCTAAATAATTTGTTGAAATATAAGTCATTATAATGTTCTTGTTGTATAAAACTAGTATTATAATTATTATAAAGATTACCTGTTGGGGCCAGGGAACAAATGAATAAAGAGGCTCCCAGAAACAAACACACCGTCAGTGAGAACTTCACTCTCTTATCCTGAGCCATTATCCTGGAAGAAAAAACAAAGTGAGGATTTATGTTTTAATGTTTTCACCATCTCATTTTAAGTATTAAACAATGTCTTAGTAAAATATTAATGTATATTTTTGACCCTTTACTTTCTGGAAGTACTGGGTTTAGTAACAGATGTACAAATAATTTAAAACAAAGTCCATAGCCTCATCATAAAATTTAACTTGGCATTCTCTTTTTGCCACTTCTTCACATTGAGAATTAATAGACATTAATGTAAATCGCCCAGCTAAGAATAGCAGCACAGACTTACCTCCTGGGTGTCTTCAGGCAGTGTGATGGGGAAAACGATCCTGTTCTGATTTTATACAGCAGAGATGAGCTTATTGGATCAACTCTGATTTCCTGATTTTGGTACAAGGACGAAATGTTTTTAAAATCTTTGTTCATCCCAGGGATCAACCTCTCATTGAATCATTTCTACATCCTGGTACACCAAGTATCAGGATTAAGAGCTGGGCCTCACTCAAGGTCACTAGGACTATAGCAGAGCCCCTAAGGCTTCAGTTCAACCTGATGTCGATATGAAACAATATGACGCCAAGCTATAAATTTAGTAAAACTAACAAGAGTTTGGCTTTTTATACCAGATAGGCATTTAAAATGTTTTATGTCATTGAGAAGTTGATTTATTTCAGCAGTTTAATTGAAAAAGTGGGTAGAGTTCCCAAAAAAATAAGTTCAACATAATTTTACTCAAATAAAAGTAAAAAGTATCCATCCAAGAAACTACTTAAGTAAGAGTAAAATATTTGGTAAAAAGGGTACTTAAGAAATGAGTAGCTGATCCAAACATGAATCATTTAATCTTTAAAAATCATCAGGCGGACCAAAAATATAAAGCAACATGGAGATCTTGGTATTTTTAAGAACTAAAAGGATCATTTTAGTTTATTAGTAATATTAGAAATTGTGGAGTACACCATATTTAGATCAATATTATTCTCTGATTCCATTTCTGGAATCAGATAATAATGGAAATGGAATCAGAATTAGAATTAAATAACTACGAACTTAGAATCTAGAAATACTTAACAGGAACATCACTGCTTAGTTTATATTACTTTTACCCCAGAAAAGGATTTAGCTCTCTTTCTTATTTTTTTGTCTTTCCTATGGTTTGTTATTTTGTTTGTATTTCCTTTTTATTAATGTAAAGCTCTTTGAATTGCCTTGTTGCTGAAAATGTTCCAGAAATGCTGAAAATAAAATTACCTTACCTTACCTTATCTTACCTTAAAACGAAAATAAGTCTCTTAAAAAACAAAAAAAAAAAAAAAAATTAGGCAATTTTTTTTTTTTTTTTTTTTTTCAAAATCAGTTTCTTTCAAAATAAAATTTATGAAACTGTCGTCTGGCATGTCAGAGGTCCTTACCTAAGCTTAAGTAGGAATGCTTCAAAGGAACGTAGGTCCACTAACTACTATGGCACAAACATTGCCCTCTTAACGGCGTTTATTGATCTGTTGGAGACAATATGCCGATTTTTGTCCCTTGTAGGGTAGCGATTAGGTTTTCCTAATTTTCATCCACGCGAACCGGGTTCAACTCCCGCTATGGGGAATTCAAATTTTCCGTTTCAGTTTACCCTGATCACATTTTATAACAAACGTGCATGAGATAAATTGATTTTATAATACTGCACACATAGTTATAATATTCATAATCATAATTTCATAAACTTTAAAAACATTACACAACTGCTACTTTCGCTGCGATATGAAATGATGTTATGTTGGAAAAGAACAGGATGTAAACAGTAATGGCAATGGTTAATCACCTGGCGAGTTAATCCTCTTTTATCTTGAAACGATCGCCCTGACATGCTTCCCGTTTGGCTTTGTCAACTTTAGATTTTGATCCTCTTGTTCAGAGCGTCCTGACAGGATGAGTGCGTTTGGAATTGGTTTTAAATAACACATTACACGGGTAATGTGTTATTTAAGTTCTTTAAACTTTCCGCCTGAGGTTAGTCTTTATTACAAAAAAGAATGTCTATGCGGGTGAATGAAAAAATACAGATTTTCTGTTTTCACTAGATTTTACAGAGCTATTATTTTCATACTTAAAATAGGAATATGAAATAAAGATTTTTGTCATTTTTTGTGTTTAGGATTGTATGTAACAAATAGAAAAGTAGATCGAGAGAGAAAACGTTATTTTATTGTTCAGGATTCAAATGCACTTTTTACATTTATATGAAATACACATTTATTCCTAAACATCTAATATTGTTTAAGTTTTTATGAACACCTTGAATCGACCAAAGATGCAATCAAATAAGCATTAACTAGTAGTTGTTTATTAAAATTACAGAAAATATAACAGATTTGTACGTGAACAATAACAGGAGCAGAGCGTCTATGGAGCAGAACGTGACGTGGTGACCAAATGCGTCCGACTCTGTTTAACAGTCGGGTCCGGAACTAAGTATTCTCTGTATACTTGTTGTTCGACGGCTATGAAGAATGGCCGGACAACCTGGCGCATGCGCAAAAGCAGCGCAGTTACTAAAATTACCGTTCCCACCAAATCAACTTCCGAGAAGGAGAGCGACGCTGGACAATGATGGCAGGAGAAAAAGGGGCAGGCCAGGAAAAGGTCGGAGCTCGTGTTCCTTTTTACTGGAGAAACAATGGCTTCGTAGCTTCCAGTTTTCACGAGGGTTATCAGTTGTCAACACCATTGGCTGTTTTTAAATGTTATCTATTCTTATTTCATTCACTTTCTGTCTCGGTAATATTCTGTATGTATTAATTATAAACTTAAAAACAAACGGCATTGACAGCTAAGCTGAAACAACGCCAAAGGGGTCAGAAACACGCAAAGTTACACAAGTATGATAACCTTCATCACTTCACCTTGTTACTCCTTAAAGAGACATACACGGATCTTTTAAAAGTAACACTACATCATTTTACTCGCATTACATTTACGCGGTCATCTTTCAATAAGGGTTCTTGGAGTTAATGCGGAGCTGAAGTCACAGACTCGGTTTAATTTACATTAATAACAGCTCCGGCGTTTGAAAAGTATGATCCTCAGTTTGCATTGAAAGCGGTGGAAAGTTGTTTCGTTTGTAATAATTTAATTTATGGCATGAAAAGTTTAAAAAATAATCGTTGGATAATGTTTTGCGTTTTTTATGATTAGAATAAATGTCATGTTTTCCCTATTAAAATAGCAAAAGCTTACTTTTACTCATCTTGAAGTAGATGGAACCTGGTTTTATCAGACGAAAGCGCCAAAATTGAGTTGGATTATCACAATAATGTCTTTACTTGTATCTATAAAATATTAATCAGATAGCTGGATTTTATCCAAACTGCTGTTGTTGCTAGAATCCTGATAGTTCTCAAACCACGGCACTGCCTCTTCTTCATATGTCAAAGACTGAATTTTAACACACTAAATGGTCTTGACCCAAAATGTGAAAACATGATTGTTTACAGCAGCTTTAGTTTGAAGAACCTGATTGATGAGGCGTTTGGAACCCTTTGTTTCTTTAATGTCTCTATGTATTTTATACAATGCTTTATTCTTTAATCTTCTTTGCTTTATTTATGACTTTTGTACAGTTAAACTTCTTTTGCTGTCGTCTTACGTTTCATGAATGACTTCTTTAGACAGCAATGCTTACTTTGCTGATATTTGCCTACTCCTTTAGGTAAGGCTTAGAGTGTCATTGATTTTCAGAGCTTCCTGTGTCATTCTTCAGGGTTTTAAGCTGTTGGGGATTCTGGATGTCCAGAGGACACCGTGTGCCAGAGACGCCATCCTGCATGGAGCTGGAGGCTCAGTAGCTGCTGGCATGCTTTTCTTTCTTTCCACCAGTAAGTCTCAAGTTAAAATTGGGTTTTCATTTTCCTAAGCATCATCTGTTGCTTGTTTTTAATAATGCTCATTCAGTTTATTATTAGAGAAAACAGATTTGGGATTACAATCATTGAATTGATCCACTGATTCAGACTTCAATGCACTATGACTGTAAAGTCCTATATATTATATGTATACGTGTATATATATAATATATAAATCTGGCACCTCGTGACGCCCAGCGGCTCGTCTCTATAGCAAACAGAATCAAAACGACAGACTGCTGCCTTTGTGGGAAGGTTTTATTTCTGTTGGCTTGGAAGTCTCTCTAAAGTTTCTGCTACTGGGGGAAGTGGTCTGTTAAAGCAGAAGTTTTCAGAAGGGATATATATATATATATATCAGTGACGTGCGGTGAGGTTCTTTGCTGGTGAGGCACTGACTTACGACTTATACCAGTATGTTATTGGACGTATGGAAATTTTGCGCAGGCATACAACGCTGGGGGGCAAAAAGACTAATCTTTTACATCTCATCCATAGCCACGTTAACTCAGTGAAACTTAGAAATGTAGGTATTAATTTCGTGCTATGATCCACAGCAAAGTGAAAGAGCGAGAAAGCACGTTCTCGCTCTGTATTAGCCAAGCTACACGCAGACTCGTTGCCATAGCAACTGACAACAATGCCACTTCATGTTTTAGGATTTAACACCAAAAAACATTAA
>NW_015116015.1:35950-41206 GCF_001443285.1 Poecilia latipinna
GCAAACCTTCTTGCCACAGCTCGCATTGATGTGCCATCCTGGATGAGCTGCACTACCTGAGCCACTTGTGTGGGTTGTAGAGTCCGTCTCATGCTACCACGAGTGTGAAAGCACCACCAACACTCAAAACTGATCAAAACATCAGCCAGACAGCATAGGTACTGAGAAGTCGTCTGTGGTCCCCACCTGCAGAACCACTCCTTTATTGAGTGTGTCTTGCTAATTGCCAATAATTTCTACCTGTTGTCTATTCCATTTGCACAACAGCAGGTGAAATTGATTGTCAATCAGTGTTGCTTCCTAAGTGGACAGTTTGATTTCACAGAAGTTTGATTTACTTGGAGTTATATTGTGTTGTTTAAGTGTTCCCTTTATTTTTTGAGCAGTGTACATATGTATGTATGTACGTATGTACGTATTAGGTTAGCTTAGCTGTTCCGTACGTACGTACGGAACAGCTTACGTACGGAACAGCTTAGCAAGTTTTCTGGGCTAAGCCCCAGAAAACTTGCTAAGCCCGGTGGTCAGGACTCCGAGGGGGTCCACCATGTTTTTCTATTAAAAGATGTTAAGTAGACCGAAAAAGTAAAAATATCACTGGGTAATTATATGCTATGGGAAAACATTGCCAGTGAACTGCTATATAAACCCACAACTAGTCTTAAAAACAACTAATCAAAAAATACAATTAAAATAAATATAAATTATTTCCACTTTTGTTAAATCCAAATTAAGTCAGCAGCTCCATCAGGCCCCCCAGGGCTTCAGGGGCCCCATAAATGCTAATATTTTAACACAGACCACAGATATACAGGTCCTTCTCAAAAAATTAGCATATTGTGATAAAGTTAATTATTTTCCATAATGTCATGATAAAAATTTAATTGTCATATATTTTAGATTCATTGCACACCAACTGAAATATTTCAGGTCTTTCATCGTTTTAATACTGATGATTTTGGCATACAGCTCATGAAAACCCAAAATTCCCATCTCAAAAAATGAGCATATCATGAAAAGGTTCTCTGAACGAGCAATTAACCTAATCATCTGAATCAACGAAGTGTAACTAAACACCTGCAAAAGATTCCTGAGGCTTTTAAAAACTCCCAGCCTGGTTCATTACTCAAAACCGCAATAATGGGTAAGACTGCCGACCTGACTGCTGTCCAGAAGGCCATCATTGACGCCCTCAAGCAAGAGGGTAAGACACAGAAAGAAATTTCTGAACGAATAGGCTGTTCCCAGAGTGCTGTATCAAGGCACCTCAGTGGGAAGTCTGTGGGAAGGAAAAAGTGTGGCAGAAAACGCTGCACAACGAGAAGAGGTGACCGGACCCTGAGGAAGATTGTGGAGAAGGGCCGATTCCAGACCTTGGGGGACCTGCGGAAGCAGTGGACTGAGTCTGGAGTAGAAACATCCATCCATCCATCCAGCCACTGTGCACAGGCGTGTGTAGGAAAGGGGCTACAGGTCCCTTATTCCCCAGGTCAAGCCACTTTTGAACCAGAAACAGCAGCAGAAGCGCCTGACCTGGGCTACAGAGAAGCAGCACTGGACTGTTGCTCAGTGGTCCAAAGTACTTTTTTCGGATGAAAGAAAATTTTGCATGTCATTCGGAAATCAAAGTACCAGAGTCTGTATCAAGGAAATGCCAAAATGCCAGAAGTCCATTGTCAAGTACCCACAGTCAGTGATGGTCTGGGGAGCCATGTCAGCTGCTGGTGTTGGTCCACTGTGTTTTATCAAGGGCAGGGTCAATGCAGCTAGCTATCAGGAGATGTTGGAGCACTTCATGCTTCCATCTGCTGAAAAACTTTATGGAGATGAAGATTTAATTTTTCAGCACAACCTGGAACCTGCTCACAGTGCCAAAACCACTGGTATTACTGACCATGGTATTACTGTGCTCAATTGGCCTGCCAACTCTCCTGACCTGAACCCCATAGAGAATCTGTGGGATATTGTGAAGAGAAAGTTGAGAGATGCAAGACCCAACACTCTGGATGAGCTTAAAGCCGCTATCGGAGCATCCTGGGCCTCCATAACACCTCAGCAGTGCCACAGGCTGATTGCCTCCATGCCACACCGCATTGAAGGCTGCAAAAGGATTCCTGACCAAGTATTGAATGCATAACTTAACATAGTTATTTGAAACTTGACTTTTTTGGTATTAAAACACATTTCTTTTATTGGTTGGATGAAATATGCTAATTTTTTGTGATAGGACTTTTGGGTTTTCATGAGCTGTATGCCAAAATTATCAGTATTAAAACAATAAAAGACCAGAAATATTTCAGTTGGTGTGCAATGAATCTAAAATATGACAATTTAATTTTTATCATTACATTATGGAAAATAATGAACTTTATCACAATATGCTAATTTTTTGAGAAGGACCTGTATTAATGTTGCATTTGTTTGAGATTAGCAATGCTGCTGAATTTGACATAATGGTTTCAGCATACATAAATTAAAAGATTTTAAATTATTTAACATTTATATGTAAGATTTTAAGGAGCTGGCAAGTTTATTTTGTAAAAGTTCAAAGAACAATATCCATAGTCAGATTGGTTTGTTACCATTAGCAACCACCTAATGCTGTGAGTTTAATCTTTGAGTTTCAGCTCTTTGTTCACAAATACAAATTAGTAAACAGCAATTATAATTTAGTGCTTTTCAGGTTTGCCAATTAAACTACTCACCCTGTCTTAGATTTCACTAAGTCTAACAGAATCTGTTTAGAGGTGCTGATGTTTTTAGCAACAAAAGGGGCCCCTAAGTGATATTCTGCTCCAGACAGAATATGACATACAGCTTTGGACCGGCCCTGCATGATGAGTTAAACCCGCTGCATTGCGCAGAGATGAGCAACAAACGGGAGATTTAATTCAATGCTGCTAATGTGGCTTTAATAGCTCTTTCCTTTCGTGTCTGTTGAGTTTTTAACAAGGAGACAGAAACTATTGTGGTTGGTCGAGTTTATGGACGAGTTTTTCAGATGTCCGGTGACCGCGCGCATTCACTCTGTCTGACTAAGTAGACAAAGCATTTGATACGATTTGGTGCACTGTGTAACCGGAAAAATAATACTGGTAATCAGTGGCGCAACTGCACATTATTCAGGTGGATGCGAAAACATAAATCGGCCCCCCTCTGAGGGAAGGAACTTCAGGGTGAAGGACCGACGCTCAACTCCCCCGCGAGAGGTGAAAGAGCGTGAGGCGCGCTGAACTGTATGGGAAAACATAATCGGCACGTCGCCCCCTCCAGACGGGATTTTGGCGCCCCCTCTGGTGCTGCGACCCTATGCGTTGCATACGCTGCATACCCACTTTTTGCGCCTCTGCTGGTAATAATAATGAAATAATATAAAATCAGCCTGTTGCGTGAATGCGAGGAGAGTGAGAAAGCTTCTCACCGGGTTAAACCTGCACGATGAGTGATTTGCGCTGGGTCTTTAACCGCTAACGCACCGGCCAACCGGGAACACAGACATAAACTTTACATGGAAGACAGGGCCAAACGCTGGGAAGCGTGTTGAGATGTAAACGCCGCATAATGTTTTGTTCACAAATATAAAACATTCTCACCGCTCGCTCAAAGCACCACTGAAAGCCCGACTACATGTTATTCCTGCGGTTCACGTAGAGTTGCGCAACCATGGTGAGGTTTAAACTCTTACCTTAATCAATAACTCCTCATAACTGATCATAATTCCTCCCAGGGGGTTGAAATAAATATCCATTCAGGTCAGCCTGTGTCCAGTTCGAGTGAAAGGAGGAGCGCGCGATCCGGGCTGAGGTAAACTTTAGAGCTACTGCTGCAGCGCGCGAGGTCGGTGCGCTGTCGGCTTTGAATGCATAAACTATAAACCTACCTTCTATAAACATATCTTTTAGCAATAAATCTGCTCCGATAGTGAAAAGCTCAAAGCAAGAGACGCTCGCAATCCGGCTTAAAAAAGGCGATTTTTTAAATTATTATTATTTTATTTTCCTAAAAACAAAAAAAGAGAGAGAGAGAGAGAAGAAGAAAAAAAGAAAGGCTTAGCCTGGCGGTGGCGCTAGTAAAGCATGGCGGGCCGCCAGGCCTATAATACACTGGGGGAAACCCTGAGACAAAAGCTTAGAGAATTTATACACAAATGTACTTTTGTTGAAGTCTAAACTGCTGAAATTTGATTCAGTATGAAACTTTCTAGAATTGATTTAAATAAATCTTTACACTTCCTTTCTACTTGTCAGTAGCATAATATACAAACATACCATTTGAAAAAAAAGTTTCTGAATTAAAAATGGTTTCTGAATCTAAAAAGATTTGCATCTCTAGTAATCATTCATTGACTTTAATAAAAACATATTTATTTCAGTAAAAATGAGCTGTACTTGATGACTCAGACTCTTTCTCTCCTGCTGTCATCAGGTCGAGTGAGGCGCTCCTTTGACGTCGGCTTTGCGGGCTTCATGCTCACCACTCTCGGGTTTTGGTATATTCTCTGGGATTATTACGTTTCCCTGTCGAAAAGAAAAGTTGTTTTTTCACCTTTTTGTGTCATTTCAGGTTTTACTGCAGAATGAACAACGCTAAGCTACGGGTGCAGCAGAGGGTCATACAGGAGGGCATCCGGAACAAGGTTGTTTATGAGGGAACGTCTCTAGACCCAACTAACAGACCCAGAGCAGACACTCCATCTGGCCCCTCGTGACGCCCAGCGGTTCGTCTCCATAGCAGACAGAATCAAAGCGACACAGACTGCGGCCTCTGTGGAAAGGTTTTATTTCTGTTGGCTTGGAAGTCTCTCTAAAGTTTCTGCTACTGGGGGAAGTGGTCTGTTAAAGCAGAAGTTTTCAAAAAATTTTCCAATACAAACGGGAAGCTGCTCTTGAAGCTTAAACTGAGAAATCTTTTTTTTTTTTTTTTTTTTTATCAACTCCAATAACGTATTTATCTAAGATGTCAATTTCTGGAACAGTTAATAAAAAAGTTAAAAATCAGTAGAGCCTTGAGTGCTTGTTGAAGTTTGAATCAGATTTGCTATTCTATAAATGATTAGAATGATTTAAGTGAAGCTCCTTTACAATTCTCACTTATGGTAAACTATGTCTACTATTTGTATTTTGAACCTCTGGTATAAGTTAGGAGTAATGTCTGGCAGCTGAACACATATATATATTAAACTTTAAGGTTTCTCTTTCTAAGTTAACCTAAATTGTAAAACAGCACTTCACTGAAGTTTGTGGTTGTAATGTAAAA
>NW_015116015.1:44504-48717 GCF_001443285.1 Poecilia latipinna
GTAATTTACCTCAGCAGGACTTTTACTGCCACAGGTCGTATAGTACTGCATATATGTGACTGATTTTCGCAGACACACACCTTCATAAGAGCAAAAAAAAAAAAATTCTGTAAGTTACAACTACATTTTACGCATGGCAGCCATGTTGGATTGTGAGCTGTACATTTCTGACACACACTAAGCAAATTTCCAAGTCAAAATTCTGATTTGAAACATTTTTACTTTGGACTCAAAAATGAATTGACTTATGTCACCAAAAAGAAGTCGCCATTGATTTCTGCACTACCAACATTTAAAAGTTTTACCTAAGACAGTTAATCCTTCGTTGTTTTTTTGCCTCACAATTTGATAATTATTACTTCTAGCTTATGACTAGTCTGGGTGTTTGTTGTTTGAACAGTATTAGTTAGACTAAAGTTAAGGCATTTTGACCAAACAACTAAGCTAACATTAGTCCTTTTCCTGCTATGTAGCTAAGCTAGTGCTAGCTGTGTTTTCCACAGAACTGTTTGCATAATCAATACAGAAAGGCAAATATTTACTAGTTATGCATGACTGTAATTGTCATTAAAGTTTTGTATGACATGGAAAGCTATATTTGTCTTGTATTTTAAACATTCTTTGTTGATGCAGAATGAATCTAAAAATCATTGAGCTTAACCAATTACTTACTTTTAGTAATCAAGGTTGTTCGTTACTCTAATTTGCTCTTTTCTAGTTTTAATGTGAGTCTCACGTCAATTTAAATGTTTTTTTTGTTTGTTTTCTTTTTGGTTTGAAAAAAACAAAACACAAAAAGAAAAGTATGTCGGGTCCCAGGGGAAATTCACACAACCTGATACCTGTTCACATTGACCATCTGAAGAAACTGGGTTGGAAAAGTACCCTTTTTAGCAGTTTGAAGAGTTCATTATTAGCAGCTACAACTGAATAATTCATGAGGATGAATTTAAAGCCATTAAACGTCTGGTTCTGGTTTTGTCTGTGATGTATTTGGACCAGGGAGGCAGCTGTCTTGTATGCGAGTGTTTTAACATTTCACTGCTGCATAAAACTGCAGAAATGCTGGGCTCTTATAACAAAAAGCATATGTGTTATTGTTTTTCTCATGACTGCATTCTAACGATGCAAAGTTAAAAAAAAAAATACTGGCTATGTCGCAATGGCTAAAATCATCATGAAATCATTATTTTAAAAGTTATCAAACTGCATATTGCACCACGTCATTTGTCACTAAAGTTTTGTTTCAAACTTCAGCTCACACACTTCACTGCCTTCAGTTGGATCATTCAGGTTGTGGTCTGCCTTATGGCTGAGTTGTATTGAATATTGAGATTTTACATTGAAAACATCCCACTTCCCAGGAATCAGGCCTCGCTTGAAGAGCACAGAAGCGAGGTAGGAGAACAACAAGATGGAGAACACGGCAGACAGCATGCAGATCGTCCTGATCGGCGAGCGCTGGATGTAGATGCCGTTTTCCAGAGTGTATCCTGGGAACTTGATGATGGCTGGTATGCCAAGCACCGGCTCCCCGCAGAGCAGCCGCAGGAGGATCCCGACGGCGCAGCCCAGAATGGCCCCGTAACCATTGGAGACGCTGAAGAAGAGCACGCAGATGAGCTGAGGTAGCATGAGAGTGTAGGTGAGGTCGGAGCGAAGCAGCCAGATCATCAGGACGCTGTTGTCCA
Organism: Poecilia latipinna; assembly: GCF_001443285.1. Taxonomy (NCBI): domain Eukaryota; kingdom Metazoa; phylum Chordata; class Actinopteri; order Cyprinodontiformes; family Poeciliidae; genus Poecilia; species Poecilia latipinna. The sequence continues at coordinate 46,196 of NW_015116015.1, forward strand.
GGAAGGTGAGCGACGTGCCAGCCAGGCCCACGACTATTACAGAGCAGCGGATCACCCACTGGATCTCCTGGTCAGACGCCTGCCGAGGAGGAATACCAAAAAAATTAATAAAATAAATCACCCCAACGGCATCAGGAGATTTGCTTAGGTGAGTATTGTCATCTTCTCACCTGCGTCCTCAGGATGTTCTTATAAATATTGGAGGTGAAGATGGAGGCTGCAGAAAGTAAAGCTGAGTCAGTGGATGACATCACGGCAGCTGCCACCGCCCCGATGCCAATGATGGAGATGTAGGAGGGGGTGAGGTGCTGAAGGACAAGCGGCAGGACGAGCCCTGTCTCCCCACGTTCATGAGGAGACGGGAATCCATAAGAAGTCAGGTTCCAGTCTGAGGAGAACAAATAAAGAATGAAAACATCCTTATTTGTTTGGTTTGTCTGAAAACTGATCCTAAAAAAATGATGGAACCACAGTGGACAATCCAGGTTTCAATATCTCGGACCGTTTACATACCTCTTCAATCCTTTTCCTTTTTAAAATGAGCAACAAGAAATATTGAAGTTTTTTATGATATTGTAATTTTTAGCTGCTTAGTTTCGTTTGGATGGGATTTCAACATAAAAAGATAGCATCATGAAATGAAAAGAAAAACGGTCTATAAAAAATCTAGATCTCGCCAACAAATTAATTTTTTTTTATAAAATGGGAAATATTTGGTTCAACACAAAAGCTTTTATCTATTATTTGCTGTTATTTTTGCTACAAAGGGGTAGATTTACATATTTTCCAGGCACATAACAATTTCATAGCACAATCAAGTAACTATGATAACTATGTTACCTTCAGTTATTATAAAAATGCTATGCATACATAGCAATTTGACTTTAGAATTTGACTTCCTGATTTAATGCCTTGAAATTGGGCCTCTGTCTCTTTAAGAAGCTCCTTCTCTTTCTGAAACTTCAGGAAGTCATCCCACTATGGCTCCCCTTAACCCTTTAGCAACGTTTTTACCAGGGTTGCTTTGAGCCAGGTGTTTGCTAATTGCTGCTGGCTAGTGTGAAGGAGCTGTTCTGAGAGGCGGAAGCTTGGTAACTGCAGCTCTGAGGAGGAGCTTCATCCTCGAAGGCTGGGCTAGGTTGACCCAGGTGTTTTGTACAGCTGGATGGTTGCCATGGAAACTAAAGAATTTCTCAAAGATGCATAAAAGAATCAAAGCAACACTCCAGATCTGTTTCTGAGGGAATAACATTATAACATGATGTAAAAGCTAAAAAGGTGGCTTTTACATAATCTTGCCTCTTTGATTAAAAAAGGAACACAAACATCCAATGAATTTTACTCAAAGGAGACATGGGCCGTTTATTGAACTTGGCTAAAGAAATCTGAAGAGATTAACTTACAATTCTGTTGTTGTTTCTGAGAAAAGACTACAAATTTTCTTGGCCAAGAAAATACAAATCAATCATCCATAAACAAAAACATTCAAAACTCTTGGCATCATTTACACACCCATTTTTATTTCAGTGAGAATTGGGAAAACTTTTGTCTCTTAAGAAAAAAAAAATCATGTTTTTTGAGTTGGTAATATGTTCGTTTTATTTTAACTTTTTAAAAAATGGATAAAAAGAAATGTGAATCATGTGAGAATGGCCTAGTTAAAGTCCAGACTGAAACCCCAATGAAAACCTGGTGGAAACAGACTTTAAAAGGCTTTCAAAGTAACTGCTTTGGTATCTCTACAAAGTGTTATTTCCACTGAATTATGTTCATCTTTGAGTTGTCCCTTCACTTAAATCTTACTACTTAACACCAAGCACTCTGTATCTTTCTATTTTAAGGAACAAGAGTAAAGATTTTGTCCTACATAATGTATCATGACAACATAANGTGGTGNATTANTTTATTATTCCACAGTGGTTCCTACTTGTTGACGCAGCAGCTGCTCCCAGGAGAATAGGCGGTATTCCCAGCGTGGGAACGATGAACGCAGCAGCAAAGCAGGTGATCTTGGCTGTAGACGAGGACGATGCAGAAAGCGTCCTTTGGTGAAAATTCTGCAGACCCAAATTCCCCAAACCCTGAGAAACAAAGAGAGGGGCAGGAAAAATAAGAGCTGTGGGAAGCTGGCGGGAGATGTACTGCGAAACAGCATGATGTAGGATTGGGCTGAAAAATGTTTCCCTCAAGGTGGAGTCGGGCCGTCTGGAGTATTCCCCAACCCCAGACGAGCCGCTGGTGTGTTGCGAGACGAACTTCTCAGATATCGTCTATGAAAAACTTTTAGATCGCAAAGAAGATCATCTTCAGCCAAGGGCGTAAATCTCATCTCATTATTGGGAGGGACCATAAACAGGGATATTTTTTAAGAGCAATTTTGGGGGTCAGCAAAGTTAAGATAAAATGTGGTTTAAATTTTGTTTGTTTTCAAGCTGCACCATCAAAAATGACTAGTAAATAGCAATGAATAACAAAGTGTTTTTCTCAGTAACAACCTGTTGAGACCCATAGAAGTCAAAATA